>NC_090737.1:18550030-18577530 GCF_036898095.1 Palaemon carinicauda
GAGAGAGAGAAAGCGTATATGAACAAGGGTGACCAAATAAGACTAAAATATGGTCGATCATCATTTAATATCAAGGCGGGAGAAAGACTCAACGTGACAGCAACCAATTTAGTGCGAACTTTGGAAATACAACAGTCGAAACTATTTTTACCTTTATAACACATCATCATCATCATCAGCCGTAACTAGTCCACTCCAGAAACATGTCTTTCTACTGGCGTATGTTAATGGTCTTTAAATGCAAGTCTATACACAGAAATTTTCTTAATTCATCAATCCATTGTCTTCTCTTTATCTCCCAGCTTTTTTAACAATCTACAGGAACCAATTCTGTTAATACACAAAATACTTACCTTCTTTAAGGGCTGCTTTTCTGGTCCTATACAACAGGGGAACCATACTCTCTACAGGACCTCCACAGTCATTTTATCATGTTCGTTTGAAGACATTTCACACCGCATATTGCTCGTTTATTGTCAAATCCACACTACTGAAGCACCTAGAGAACACACAAGTCTTCAGTTTCCTCTTGAAAGCCTTAATATCTTCGGATGTCTAGTAGGAGCTTATTGTAAAGTCTTGGAGCCTCATATCTAAAGGCTCTAGAGCCTAAAGTAGACATATATCTAGGTTCTAATAATTTGAAACAAGCTGTTAACTATTCTCGTGTCAACACGATTTGTTGGCTGCACAATGTATAGCAAATCTCTTAGATGTCTTGGACGTCCAGTTTTGATAACTTCATGGGTTATTTTACATATTTTAAACTCAATTTTTGTTTTAATAGGCAGCCAATGCAGATGAATTAGTATAAGAGTGATCCTTTCTCCGGGTGGGACACCTTTTATCAGTCTTGCTCCTCTGTTTATTATGTTTTGTAATTTCTTAAGTTGCACTTTTGGTAAATTGTAGTAGATGGAGTTACAGAAGGCAATCTTAGTAATAGCACAGTTTATCACAAGTTTCTTTACATAAATTTCATCCACGTACTTTTTTTTTTTTTTTTTTTTTTTTTATAAAAGCAATGTTTCTGAGATGACAACCAGGGGTTTTTACTACATTGTTTATTTGGGCATTGAATGACAAGTTACAGTCAAGAGATACGCCTAGACCAAGAACTTTACTAGAATAGGGGCAGAGTTGTTATTTATGTTTATTTGAATATCCCCATGTTTCTTACGCTGTTTTTCTTCCCAACCACCATAAACTCACCTTTACTTTCATTTAATTTTAGGTGTTTGATTGTCACCCATTCCCTAACACTGGCAAGAATTCAGTTTGAAGTTTCAGTAATGTCGTCAATATCATTTATGGAGAAATAAAATTGTGTACCATCTGTAAATTTGAACTTTACCCAGTCTTTGTAGTATTTCAAATTGCAAAAACTGTTATATATATCGCAGTATCAAAACACCACTTTAAAATTCTTCATCCAAGCAGTAAAATATTCTATCTCGTAAGACAGAAGAAGGAAAAGAATCCAGGATTTCAATGGTGAAAAAACTACCAACAATCAATCATTCAGGGAATTTTGAATCTTAGAAAGTTAAAGTTAGCTGGGATAGCTTGAAAGGGTGTTGTATGAGATTCGTGGAACACATGAGATTATACTTTGCGTTAACGAATAGGAAAAATTTTAACTAAAATCGATATACATAAGAATATCCCATTTTTTATGCAAGAATATCGTTAGCCTTAATACATAAAAATAGAAATTTACCTTAATGTTGAAAGAGAAGGTTTCGGCAGTTAGAGAGAGAGAGAGAGAGAGAGAGAGAGAGAGAGAGAGAGAGATTTGCGATTCCTTGTCAATGAGCAAGGTTCATTTCTTGTCTGGCACACTGCCAAACTTGGCACCGATGAGAAGACGGCAAGCTGATACAACTCGTCAGAAGTCAATCACTCTCGATTTCATTCCTTTCATAACAGATTACAAATTCGCATCCAATCAAGCAGACAGACGGAAACGACCTAATAAATAAAACATCTATAGGTTATGCCCTATGGGTTATCCATCACGAGCCGACGAGGGAGGTCTCATGCCCGTCATATCTGTTCGGAAGTTTTACGGTTTATGACCAAGGAGCGTGTCGTGAGTCGTACCATAAAAGCATTCCATGCGGACTCTCAGATAATGAAACGACCCCAGGAGCCAAGAATTTAATGGACCCACTGCGCCGTCAAATAAACATTAATTTGATTCCTGATATGCCGTCCGCTTTCCTTCGTCAGGCGACTGACGGATTCGCGTCAGCGATGACAGCTAGCGTGAAAGCAAAAAAGGAAAAAAAAAAGAAATAAAAGATGTCAATCAAAGGGATTATTTCATGAAATGAAGCTGCACGACGAACAGAGACTGAATTGCGCCATAAACGTAATAACCCGGTGGAAGTGGCATGTTATTAATTTTTTTTTTTTTTTGTTTAGAGTTAAGACTTGGCTCTCCTCAATGCAAAATATGATGAAAATGAGTTGTAATCTTTTCAATATGCTGATACTTGCTTTAAATTTCCGACACTAACGCTCGAAATATCTTCCCTATATAATAGAGCAAGAGTGGCGTTTTGTATGTATATATATATATATATATATATATATATATATATATATATATATATATATATATATATATATATATATATATATATATATATAATATATAATATATATATATATATATATATGTATATATATAATGTATATGTATATATATATATATACATATATATATATATATATATATATATATATATATATTTATATATATACACATATATATATCATAGATAGTAGGTTGACCAAGGCACCGGCCATCGGTTGAGATACTACCGCTAGAGAGTTATTGGGTACTTTGAATAGCCAGACAGTACTTACTTGGATCCCTCATAGTCTGGCCTTTTCTTTACACATTCTCCTCTTTCCTCATACACTCGATAACACTGAAATTAACAAACAATTCTACTCCTCTCAAGAGGTTAACTACTGTACTGTAATTGTTCAGTGGCTTCTTTCCTCTTGTTAACGGTGGAAGAGACTCATCTAGGAGAAGGACACTCCAAAATCAAACCATTGTTCTCTAGTTTTGGGTAGTGTCATAGCCGCCTCTGTATCATGGTCTTTAACTGTCTTGGGTTAGAGTTCTCTTGCTTGATGGTATACTTGGGCACACTATTCTATCTTGTTTCTCTTCCCTCGTTATTTTGAAGTTTTTATCTTCTTGTTTTCAAGTTTTTTATAGTTTATTTATGAAAGATTTATTTTAAGGTTATTATTGTTCTTAAACTTCTCTTGTGGTTTTTTCCTGATTTCCATTCCTCACTGGGCTATTTTCCCTTTTGGAGCACTTAGGCTCATAGCATCCTGCTTTTCCAACTAGAATTGTAGCTTAGCAAGTAATATATATATATATATATATATATATATATATATATATATATATATATATATATATATATATATATATATATATATATATTTCTTTCCTACTACGCTCAGCGGCAATCACTCGGAAAGCACAATTTCCCACAAATTGTCCAAACTGCCATGTGATAATTAGGAAAAGGGGGGAGGGGGATGGGAGGGTTGAATCTGTGTATGTGTGTGCATATCTATTTAAATACTTAGCCGTCATTTTTAACGGGTCGCGTAAACTAGTTTCATCATCTCGGCGGTATGTTATTATGACGTTTCTGCGACACATATTTACAGAAATGATTCTGTAGGGCCTTCGCTGCCAACTCTGCTCTTCACGCTGCATTAAGCCGTGGAAAAAAAAAAAAAAAAAAAAAAAAAACTCCAAGCAGATGAACCCGGATTATCTTGCTTACAAACGCGCCAAGATAACGCTATCTGCTGGGACCGCTTTAGGTTTTAATGCACTGGAGAGATAGCAGATATCTTAAAACTTCACTTACTATTTTTAAGGAGGTGGTAACTACCGATTGCATTCAACACATAATATTATACAAGGGGCAGAAACAGATGCGCGTATATTATGGCACTTACTTAATTTCTTATTTTAGCAGGGACTGGGAACAGTATTTGTAGTCAATCAAAATTCAATAATATAGATTCCTTCTTCAACAGGGAAATATAATAATGAAACGATAAAAAATGTCCACTAAATTATGATTGGGAAGCTTTCAATAGTACAAAATACGGATTACCACAAGCTATATCAAAAATAAAAACATCACTTACTATTTCTAAGAAGGTGGTAACTACCGATATTTTAGCAGGAACTTGGGACATTACCTGAATCACAAGAGCGAAACAAAATCCACGGATACTGATTCCTTCTTCTTCAGGGAAATATAATAATGGGATCATAAAAATATCAGAAAGTACAATGACCTGCAACACCAAAAGGATGACAGAAAACCTCAAATCAATCATTCAAGCTCCACTAAATTATGATTGGGAAGCTTTCAATGGTACAAAATAAGGATTACCACAAGCTATATTAAAAATAAAAACGAAACGTTGATAAGATTATATGAGGCACTATCAGCTATAGAACTGACATTCGTAACGACATCTCAATCGTGTTTATCTGACATCATCTCCTGAGATCAGAGATGACGTTCGTAAAAAAAAATAACACTAACTAATATCGATGATATCACAAATACAAGGTATTGTAACAACGCTGAATATGTACAAGATACCAGTTAAAGAATGTCTTACAACCAAGGGCCAAAAAGAAATATGCCACATTTTTTACAAGTACAAAATCCCATAAAAATGTTAAATTAACTACTTTGTGGTAGCACTTAAATTGTACAAGATTGCAACTACGTGACTATGGGCTGAAGAATTGCAAAGAGTCCGTGCTTGGCCACAACGGCCAGGCAATCTACAACAACAACAAGCAACTATGGGCAAATTATCATTATTATTATTATTATCATTATTATTATTATTATTAGTTGGAAAAGCAGGATGCTATAAGCCCAGTGGCCCCAACAGAGAAAACAGCCCAGTGAAGAAAGGAAACAAGGAAAAGTAAAATATTTGAAGAACAACAACAATATCAGACTAAATATTTCCTATATAAACTATAAAAACTTTAAACACAATAAGAGGAAGAACAACAACAATATCAGAATAAATATTTCCTATATAATCTATAAAAAACTTTAACACAATAAGAGGAAGAACAACAACAATATCAGAATAAATATTTCCTATATAAACTATAAAAACTTTAAACACAATAAGAGGAAGAACAACAACAATATCAGAATAAATATTTCCTATATAAACTATAAAAACTTTAACACAATAAGAGGAAGAACAACAACAATATCAGAATAAATATTTCCTATATAAACTATAAAAACTTTAACACAATAAGAGGAAGAACAACAACAATATCAGAATAAATATTTCCTATATAAACTATAAAAACGTGAACAAAACAAGAGGAAGAGAAACAAGGCAGAACAGTGTACCCTGTACCCTCAAGCAAGAGAACTCTAACATGGAGTGATATAAATGTGATTAAACCATAAAACTGTTAACGAGACCTATATTGGAGTCTTTTTCATTACATGCCAACATAACTTGTATACTTCTTGAGAGTGAAGTGTTTCCATAATAAATGGTACCAAGAAGATGAACGAATGTGACCAAGGCAGAATCAAATAGGGTAAATAATTCCTTCAAGAGGTTTAGTTATATCACTGCAAAACTAAAGTTTGAGATGCCTTCGTTAAATACCAATGCCTACAGGTTTCATCTCCTCTCCCCATCCTTTTTTGGCCTCAGTGAAATTAACTGGACATTAGAAAACAGAATTTGCTATATTCCTCTCCCCTTATAACTCAGAGCAAAAGTAAGCATATACTATAAAGCAAAATACTTTAAAAACAATTAAAAAATTAAAACAGATCTTTCATATATAAACTATACAAACTTATGTCAGCCTGTTCAGCATAAAAACATTTGCTACAAGTTTGAGCTTTTGAAGTTCCACCGATCCAACTAATTCAAATAATATCAAGCATTGACGCTCAAACACACACGTGAGAAGAACTGATTTTTATCAATTACCTTCATATGTTTACTCGATTGTCAGATAAAAAAAAAAAAAAACATTCAAATCTATGAAATTCTTTTTATTATTCACTAATTCTTAAAATACGTATCTCCGCATCACCATGGCGGTTTCTCCTGTCCAAGAACAGCATATAAACACCTTATGCGATGTTTACGTCGTATTCTGTGAAATATGAGCATCACCTCAAACCATCTGCTTGGAGTCTCTCTCTCTCTCTCTCTCTCTCTCTCTCTCTCTCTCTCTCTCTCTCTCTCTCTCAGATGCAGGCAGAAACTGCACTTTGAATCCGTATCTAACATACATGACTTGAGATGTCATAATATATCAGGGTATAAACGTCCTCTGAGCCACCTGATTGGAGGATTAGTTTATGTTGTTGATAATACCAACTCAAAGCTGGGATGAGAAAGAAGAAGAAGAAGAAGAAGAAGAAGAAGAAGAAGAAGAAGAAAGAGAGAGAGAGAGAGAGAGGAGAGAGAGAGAGAGAGGAGAGAGAGAGAGAGAGAGAGAGAGAGAGAGAGAGAGAGAGAGAATTCTTTTAAATTATGTAAACTACAACATTACACATTTACAGATATTCTGTGAGTGCGTGTCTTCGTTTATTAGTTTTAACATGGTAGGTAATTATCTTTCATGTTAGCGCAATTCAAAATATTGCATATTACAGTAGTCACCGATTTGTAACAATAATGGTTTTGAAGTTTTCTGGGTAATGTATTAAAAAAAAACATTAAAAACAATACAGGAAAAACAATAACGACAACAACAAAGGAATATCCAACGAAGTAGAGGAAAATAAAAAGGGATGGACGGAAAAGAATACAAAAACGGAATAGCATGACAGAAAAGAATAAGCTATTTGATGAAACGTTGAAATTATATTTTGCAGAGATAAACAGATGGCAGTACTCCATGAGATTTTTGTATTTGGATAATGCAAAGGAAAAAAATGCAGTGAGGGAAAGATAATATAGAGGGAAGTCAAGATAAAGTATATTGAAATGAGTACATTTGATGTTAAAACTGTAAAGCATTATTGGATAGAGGAGATATGAAAGAATAATATAAACAGAGATTAAAAAGTACATTTTAAGTAGAAAACAAGTAGCATTAGTGAAAAGAGAAGATACATAAAAGACAAATATAAGAAGAGGAATAAAAAATAAGTATAATGTAAAAAATGAGAAGGATTACAAGAATGATAAGATAAAAGAAAAATGCATGTTCTAACAAAAACTGAGAAGTATTACTGGAAAGAGAAGCCAAAATGAAAGACAAAATTAATGTAGGAAGAAAAATAAAAAAAAAAAGACCATCTGATGTTTAAAAAATTAGAAGCATTACTGGAAAGGGATACTGCAATGATGGTGCCTCGTTTTATGCATCATTAGTCATTCTAATACATCAGTTTGTCTCTCTTAACGTTAAGGCATTAATTCATTATAATAATTATTCGCTATTAATATTAATGTTCGTTGGAACGACTGGAATTTTGGAGAAGTTTAAAAAGGATGTAATACTAAGAAGAGGGGAACCCAACTTAAAAATAAGGGAATAAAGAACTAAGACAAATGAGATAACAGAGGGGACAATAAAGAAAAAGTAAAGTAAAAGCGATAAATGACTGAAACTATAAAAAAAACTAATATTACGAGGCTCGAGGTGAAAGAAACAAGACTAACTGAAAGAGAAGAGAAGAGAAATACGATGGAACAAAACAGATAATGGAAAGTGTGAAAAGACATATGAGGGGAAATCAGATGGAGAGGAGTAGACAGTAAGAGAAGAAATGAGGGAAAGTGAGCAAGATAAGGAAGAATGAAACAAGATAAGAAATGACTTGAAAACACGATTGGAAGAAAGACGCAATAGAAAGTAATTGATAAGGAAAATATAAATGAAGGTAAGGAAAGGATGTGAAAGCTCAAGATGGATACATTAAGTAGAAGATGAACAAGCGGCAAAAAACTAGAGGATAAAAGCGATAAAGAACAATAGAAAAACTAATAAAGGAAAGGATAAAGAAAACTATCCTCATTGTGGTAAAGCTTACTAACGATTGCCAAACAAACAGCGAAATACATTTCAATGAGTCACGTTCACAGCCTAACTCCTGTATTCACATCCCGTGGTAGCAGCAAGGGAGGCAATAAAACTTAAAAAATGACCTAATAACACCGAAACAGAAAGGGTATTACGTTAGCCGACAGGAATTTCACCCATCATTTAAGGGGGATGGCAAAGATGAATCATCTGTCTTTATGTTTTAGAAGGAGGAAAGAGATGCAGAAGGCCTCCCACGTCATGTAAAGCAGGAGAATAAATATGAAATCATCGAGTTTGGATACTGTTATTCTATTTCATATTTTTCACGGTGTTAGAGAGAAGTCTCATGTTTATTTTGAGCTGAGTTCATAAGAGAGAATTAGTGTAAACACTACAAAAGATGTGACTTACCAGATGAATGTAATCGTATTTGCAGAGAAAAAAATAAAGGAAATTTATACTTTTTTTTTTTTAATTTACATTAGCACTAAGAAACAGACTTCACAAATAACATAAGGAAACATTCTTTTCAGATTTTCTATTGTAAAGTAAATTTTACTACCTAAGAATGTACACTGTAAAACGTGTTCCAGGCAAATATATATATATATATATATATATATATATATATATATATATATATATATATATATATATATATATATATATATATATATAATAGGAATATTCCAAGGTAGAAACACTAAATATAACAGGCAACAGATAAAGGTGATTGTTTTAGCAGTAAAAAAAATCTATATTACAACCAAAATGATATATCAGAGGGAATTAGAGATAAAATAAAAAATTATCATGTAGCTTAAGAAATATTTTTCAGATTAGGTAGATAAGATAGCTGAAGGGGCGAACATAAAACTGAGAGTACTATAAAAGATAAGATAGTTGGAAAGACAAATATGAATCTGAATGTATCATAAAAGTTTTTTTATTTCAAGATTGGAAAGGTATTATAAACCAAAGCGCGACCAGGATGCTGACCTAGGTGTGTAAGGTATGTCCCAATAAGGAAGAGCTTGATACGGAGATGAGATTTTATCCCCTTGCTGACGGGAAAGAGAAAAATGTGAGAGGTAATTGTAAGACTAATGTGGAAATAGCACCGTTTTCGATTAATGGAGAAATCAAGTGAAGGATGCAGAACTTAAGTTTTAAAAAAAAAAAAAAAAAAATCCTTTCTTAATTATTAGACAGGAGAATAAGTGGTCTGCTATAAGTCGCAGACTGTTTTTCATTCGTATGAAGAGATGTAATTGAATAAAAAATATGGAAGGAATTTCAGAAGCAGAATTGAAACTGTAAGACAAGAGAATAGGTGGCGAACAAACATGGAATACCTGACCTCTTTTATTTATCATCATGATCATCATCATCACCTACGCCTATTAACGCAAAGGGCCTCGGTTAGATTTCACCATTGTCTCTATCTTGAGCTTTTAATTCAATACTTCTCCATTCATCCGCCCCTACTTCGCGCTTCATAGTCCTCATTCATGTAGGCCTGGGTCTTCGAACTCTTCTAGTTCCTTGTGGAGTCCAGCTGAACGTTTGGTGAACTTAAAATGAGAATTTTAAGCCTTTTTTTAATATGGTAATGCTAATTTCGTAAAGAGAATAAATATTTCTACTTAAGTGGATGCTATGAATTTCATAGTTGATTCAATCTCACCACATGTATGAATGTATGGTTAATGTAAAACACAAAGCTGGAAGAATGAATGCAACAATGGATTGTGGAAATAGGATAATCAATGAAGTTTTACTTATGTTTCTATAAAAAAAATCACTAGATAATACATCTTCCATACGGGTCTCAAAAGAATGAACACGCTGACGCAGAGAAAAGTAATGAGCACAAGTGACTTTGTAGCTCCATCTATCAGAGAGAGAGAGAGAGAGAGAGAGAGAGAGAGAGAGAGAGAGAGAGAGAGAGAGAGAGAGAGAGAGAGAGAGAGAGCATCTGGTTAGCCGATACGTAGGATATTTTGCTTCTCACCTTTTCCCAACAACGGTCTTCTTCTTTTTTGTCTGCATCTTTTCCACACTTTTATGTGGGGTCGATGTTTCTGGCCAGCGTTCTCCGTCTACCACTTTTCCCAACAACAGTAAACGACACAATTCATCTAAACCTTCCAAGAAAGAATTCCCCTGTTAAAATCAGTCAGGAATATATATTTTTATTTCGGAGGCAGAAAACGTTCCAAGTTACTCTAACTAAACAAACTGTTCAAGGGCACATCCACTCCCGCCTGAGCAAGCTCGAAACGTTGTACGAAAGAAACTCAGTCTGGTTTCAAGGTATTCCTTTCAGACCTCCGTTGATATAAGTGCACAACAATGAATAGAAACATGTTGAATTTGCTTTTTTCATCTTCTCGAGAACCTTTTGCCTCTGCTTGAGATACGGTGCGCCAAAGAAAACAAAATCTGCAGCGGGGCTTGTAAGAACACTCACTATCTGGAAAAGGAGAAGGGGGCCATTGTTTCCATGGAAAAAGACAAATGACTGTCTGCCTGGAAGAGAGAGAGAGAGAGAGAGAGAGAGAGAGAGAGAGAGAGAGAGAGAGAGAGAGAGAGAGAGAGAGAGAGAGAGAGAGAGAGTCCATATGTCCATGTTACAAGGACTGTTGTGGGAAGACCCTAAATCTTTTCAAGTGGATCTTCTTAGTGAAGCTGATTCATCACGTTTTCTTCAATATTCGATCTCTTCTGTCGATGAAAATCGATATACCAGTATAGAACTTTTTAATAAAGTCATTAGTTTATATGGAAAATATTTATTTTAAGTTCATTTTATTTCTCCTTGTTTCCTTTCCTCACTAGGCTATTTTCCCTCTTGGGGCCCCTGGGCTTATAGCATCCTGCTTTTCCAACTAGGGTTGTAGATTAGCAAGTAATAATAATAATAATAATAATAATAATAATAATACTAATAATATCAAGAGGGTTGTAGATTAGCAAGTAGTAATAATAATAATATCAAGTTATGGGAGAAAAAAATGACAGCGATGAAAGTCAAACACAAGATAAAGATGAAGATGAGGGATGGACTTGATGATTAATAGGAGGGCAGATAATAAATAAGGGGAGATAAAGGGAAAAGGAAAGGGAGGAAACAGAAATGAGATAAATAGAAAGAATAAACACACGTAAAGTAATCGGCGTAAATAAGTAAAACACTTATACGGAAATAATTATGGCCAAATTAAGGTACTTTCAAGTTTCAAGAACAAAATACCTATTTCTAACGACGTCCATCTCAACCAAATTCAATCAAAATGGAAGTATTATTATTATTATTATTATTATTATTATTATTATTATTATTATTATTATTATTATTATTATTATTATTATTTTTTCATATCATTTCTCCTCCTCCTCCTCTTCATCTTTATTATTATTATTATTATTATTATTATTATTATTATTATTATTATTATTATTATTATTATTATTATTATTATTATTATTAATGATTAATATTATTTATCATTATTTTTTCATATCATTTCTCCTCCTCCTCCTCTTCATCTTTATTATTATTATTATTATTATTATTATTATTATTATTATTATTATTATTATTATTATTATTATTATTATTACCAAGCTCCAACCCTAGTTGAAAAAGCAGGATGCTACAATCTCAGGGGCATCAACAGGGAAAATAGCCCAGTGAGGAGAGGAAACAAGAAAAATAAAATATCTTAATTACAGTAACAAAATTAAAATAAATATTTTCTAAATAAACTATAAAAACTTTAACAAAACAAGAGAAAGAAAAATAAGATCGAATAGTGTGCCCGAGTGAACCTTGACGACAGTCTGAAAGTAAACACGCTTACAAAAACGGAAATCTAAAAATAATTTTTCATCCCTGCCAGCCAAAAAGAACAATTGACTCAGAACATTATCTATTTTTCAAGATGAATAAAATAGTTTCATGAAATGTGCATATAGATTTTTTAATAAACAACTTAAATAAATATATCTTTTCAAAGAATAAAGGTATTACATCCAAAATTTATTTACATCCAAAATTTATTGTGAAGAGATTAAATATATCGTCTCCATTGTTCAAAGAGGTATTACAGAATAGCCGAATAAAAGCAGAAATATTCCATAAATAAACAGAACAAAAACTAAATGAATGTTGAAATGTTTTCCCCACAGTTCAACATCCTATTTCAAATCCTAATGAAGTGAAGATTAGTTGGCAGAGAGGGAGATAAAACAAAGGAAATGGTTTCTCTAAAATACAAAGGGCGAAAATACTAGTATGTTTATACTTCTCCCCGTGGCCATATTTATTTTCGAATAGGGTTTTCCAGTTAGCACAGTAGGAGCTTCAAGTGCTTAATTAATTATCACTACAACCTGGAAAAATGTGTTATGGTATATGGTGTTATGAGGTGGCCACTAGTAAAATGTACGTTTTACACACACACACACACACGTATATATATATATATATATATATATATATATATATATATATATATGCATACATATACAACCTACGTAGGCTGTGTGTGTGTATGTATGTGTGTATATATACAGTATATATATATATATATATATATATATATATATATATATATATATATATATATATATAAATTAAGCCACACATGAATTTAATATCGAATTCACTCAACCTAAGGAATGAATAAAAAAAAAGGAGAAATTCTTGTTACGAAAAGTGCTTTTGTCCGGGCAATGATTCGAACTTAAATGAAGAACAGGTATAAACGAGAGAGAGAGAGAGAGAGAGAGAGAGAGAGAGAGAGAGAGAGAGAGAGAGAGAGAGAGAGAGAGAGAGAGTATAAAGAAGTAAATGAGTCTTTCCTCGAGATCCCAAGTCATAATATAAAGTTCTTCCAAAGCTTCTTATCATTGCGTCTCAGCGGCGCCGTCTTCCATTTTAAACGGAACAAAAATTCTAAAGAATTTTACTTGCATATTCTAAAGGCTTCGGATTAAATCGACTATTTTCGTGTATACGCAAAAGAAAGAGAATATGTTGGAGGATACGCAAAAGAATTCGACTATTTTGGTTAATACTCCAAAAAATATTTTCGTGAATACGCAAAAGAAATCGACTATTTTGGTTAATACTCCAAAAAATATTTTCGTGAATACGCAAAAGAATTCGACTATTTTGGTTAATACTCCAAAAAATATTTTCGTGAATACGCAAAAGAAATCGACTATATTGGTGAATAGCCAAAAAAAAAAAAAAAAAAGAAAAAGAAGAAGAAGAAGAAATCGACTATATTGGTAAATAACCAAAAAATATATCGGGAATACGCAAAATAAATCGACTGTATTGATGAATACATAAAAGAAATAATACTAATTTGGAGAATAAGCAAAAGATATAAGACTATTTTGGAGAATACACAAAATAAATTAACTATTTCGGAGAATACGCAATAGAAATCAACTATTTTGGTGAAAACGCAAAAAAAAATATTTTCGCAAATACGCAAAAGAAATCGACTGTATTAATGAATACGCAAAAGAAAGAGACTATCTTGGAGAATACACAAAAAACATTGTCGTGAATACGCTTAAGAAATCGACTGTATCGATGGGTACGCAATAGAACTAGACTATTTTGGCGAATTCGCAAAGGAAATCGACTATTTTGATGAATACGCAAAAAAAAAAAAAAAAAAAAAAAAAAAAAAAAAAAAAAAAAATCAACTATTTTGGAGAATACGCAAAAGAAAGGGATGGTTGTTGAAGGAAGAGCACATGCAGTTATTGTTTATCTTGTGTTTCTCTGCGTTACTCTGTTGTATACTTTTATGTGATGTTCATCTTGGATTATTCTGGACGAGATAAATGTAACTGCTGTTTTCTGAGCCAATTTTGAAGAAATTATATAAAAATGTACTTATATAGCGGGTCACACAAATATTTATCACTAATAAATAGATAATGAAAGTAGACATTTTTAATGATATAACTACATATTATACATGTCTAATATATACCGTTAATATAATTTATATAGCTAAAAACAACGCCGAATATCTTTATTGAACAGCATGCATAAAAAACTATTATCAACGAGAAAGTGTTTTTTAGTGAAAGGAAAAGAATTCACTGTCACAGAAATCCATATTAATCACTTTTTTCATTTCCCTTCGTCAAGCTAAAATTGGTGGACGTTGCGTCGACCAATTTTAGCTAGACGCTCGTAAAACGAACAAGACTAATTTGCGATTGCGTCATGGTTCGCTTTCATGGAGTGGTGGAACTATTTGCCAATATTTTCACTAAGCTTCAATGTGCTTTTGTTGACCATGGACACAACGATGTAGTATGTGAAGTATTTATTTTCCAATGCTCAGTAGAATTAGTTTAAGATATATCCAGGCCGGTATCGTAAATTATATATATATATATATATATATATATATATAATATATATATATATATATATATATATATATATATATATATATATATATATATATATATATATATATATACACACAAATAAGCCATACATTTTGATACATTAATGGCTGGATTCTCTTAACGACCTCGGGATCAGAACCACAGGCGAAATCACAATAGACAAGAGCTTTTGACCGGCCGGGAGTCGAACCCTGGTCCGGGAAACTTGTATAAACAGCGACTTACCACTTAATAAAAGCCAATGACAATTCTTCTGTACTTATACCTGTCGAATTAAGTTTTTTTTTGTACTTAGAATTGAAATCAACTCATCTTCACCAACGTAGCTAATTGGTATGTTTGTGACTTGGCATTCGATTAATGATAAATTTTGCACACACACACACACACACACACACACACACACACACACACACACACACACACACACATATATATATATATATATATATATATATATATATATATATATATATATATATATATATACACAAATTATCTCTCTCTCTCTCTCTCTCTCTCTCTCTCTCTCTCTCTCTCTCTCTCTCTCTCTCTATATATATATATATATATATATATATATATATATATATATATATATATATATATATATATATGCAGAAGAACCACAGGAAAAATGAAAATACGAAATATGCGATTAAGTCCTGACTAGTTTCGTGATACTTCATCAGTCCTCTGAAGAAGTATCACGAAACTAGTCAGGACTTAATCGTATATTTCGTATTTTCATTTTCCCTGTGGTTCTTCTGCCCCTGAGCATCACGTTTTCCTGTGATCTTTTACGCATATATATATATATATATATATATATATATATATATATATATATATATATATATATATATAAAACATTCCTGACACTTCGAAATAATAACAAGAAATAAAATTCTCATATAAGAAAATAAAAAAAGGACAATAGCAGAAACGTGAAATGGAAGTACAAGGCGGTCCACTTGAAGATCAGAATAATATTACCGTAAAATATTATATTAAAGTTTCTTTGAAGTGGACAAGGAAGAATATCAATAAGGAGAGAGAGAGAGAGAGAGAGAGAGAGAGAGAGAGAGAGAGAGAGAGAGAGAGAGAGAGAGAGAGAGAGAGTTGCCATCGTCTGAAAAAAAATTAAACTTTCTTCTTACACAAAGAAATTTCGTGCGATACAATTTAAACTGAAACCATTAAAAATATAATCACAGGATAAATTGCTTTAATGATCCAAACACATTTGAATCGATAAGAAGGATTCTGTTTTTGGGTTTTCTAGAATCTAATTTTGGGCGCTCTATTGTCTATTATTGGATTTTACAAAGGGTACATTTTGGGTTTTCTAGACTATTTTGGGAGTTTCTATTGGGTCTTTTTTTGATTTTCTATAGTCTATTTTTGGAGTTTTCTATAGTCTATTATTTGGGTTTTCTATATTCTATTTTTGGAATTTGTATTGGGTTTCTTTTTTCGTTTTTTATAGTTTATTTTGGGGGTTTTCTATAGTCTATTTTGGGGTTTTCTATATTCTATTTTTTTATTTTGTATTGCGTTAATTTTTTTGGTTTTCTATAGTCTATTTTTGGGGATTTCTATAGTCTATTTTTGGGTTTTTCTATATTCTATTTTTGGGTTTGGTATAGGGTTTATTTTTGGGTTTTCTCTAGACTATTTTTTGGGTTTTCTATATTCAATTTTTGTGGTTTTGTATAGACTATTTTTGTGTTTTCTATAGTAAATTTTTGTTTTTATTACAGGGTCTATTTTTAAGTTTTCTATGTAGTAACGAAAGCCAATATTTTAATTTGGTCAATAGGATTCCACATGGAAATACCATTATAAACGGGAGATGTTTTTCACCTACCTATCAGCATTCAATTCCACGAAGACAGTTTTGTAAAATGAATAGTCATAATTATTGAAACTATCAGAAGACGAATTATAAATCCATAGTTAATTTGTATATAGATGCATCCTTCAACAACAATTCTATCTTTTTGTGAATAGATGTATAAGGAAAAGGGAAAATCTCCTGACATATATGAACAATATTTGATAAAAATTTAATATACAAATAGTAGCAACAAAGTGCTCTACTGAGAACATATTATGAATTTGATATGACTTTTTTGGTATATATTAAGACCATCAAATTAGTTGATATTAAATCACATATCCACTGACGTTCCGGCAAGAAATATTATGAAATAGTTTTGAAAGAAAATCTTCCATAATTTAGACCTAATTTATTTCGAGAAAAAATCCTACTATAAACTTATCTTTAGACAGAAAACCTATTCTACATTTATTAGTATTACATTCCCAGAAGGAGAAACAAGTGAGGAGGACAGAAAAACGAAGAGCTTTGGGGGACGAATACAGTTAAAGAAATAGAATCAGAAACAAGAATTGTACGACAAAAAAAAAAAAAAAAGAAAAAAAAAAAAACATTATTAGCAAAATAAATTTGAACAAAACCTTGAAGATTTACGTCTCTTTGGGGAATAAGCTCCCCGGATATTGTAGCAAACAAAGACAGAGAAATGAAAATGAAATGAAACGATAAGAAAGAAAGGAAGAAGAAGAGTAGGTATAAATTGATGATGATAATGACAAAAAAAAAGGAAAAGAAAAAAAAAAAGGCAGAAGATGAATTACTAAAAGCGGTGTCGGGTTAATGAGCACTCCTGAGAATCATTACCGAAAGGAAGCTACCATAGATTAAGCTCTTTAAGTTTTTCCTTTGGATTAATTTTCTTACGATATTTAAGACATTATTTTTTTAAGGCTGCTGGATGCCGTCGTGAATTACATCACGATAAATGGATGCAACAGGAAAGAAAAAAAAAATCAAATTACGAGGAAGAGAGAAATGAGATGTGGTGACAGGAAGGACTGAGAACCATTAGGATAAAAGACTGAGAGGCAATACGAAAAATATGAGGGGAGAAAAGGATGCCAGTGAGTGGATTAATGGATAATTAATGACTTCGCTTTGGACGATTTAAGGGTCACCATATAAAGGAGATAATGGGAGTGGAAGACACAGGCGGACAGAAGGAATAAGGGAAGGGGGGAGGAAATGACGAGTAGCAAAGAGAGGGGAGAGATAATAAAAGATGAAGAAAAAGAAACAGATGTGAAAAGAAGAGAGAGAGAGAGAGAGAGAGAGAGAGAGAGAGAGAGAGAGATTTGGAAAATCCAAGCGAGTTGATTGCTTTTATCCGTGTTCGTTTAAGGGAAGTCTGAAAACGAAAGCCACTGTGTAGCCTAACCTTATAAATTTTCAGATTTTTTTTCAAGATGAAGTAGACCTATATTACATCTGGAAGGGTTACAGATACGCTTAATTTTTTATGGGCAATATTTACTTTTTAGCAATCTATAATAAACCATTCTAGTCCACCAGAGCATATTTTGATGTTCACATCACTAGGAAAAAAAAAAAGTGAGATTTAAGTCTTCACATGTAATAAGAGTCCTAGGGGAGTTTTTTTTTTTTTTTTTTTTTTTTTTGGGGGGGGGGGGCTTGTACAAATATTGGCAGTAAAAGTGGAAGAAATGGGCTATTGATCTGCCTGAAAAGACATGACAGAGAGAGAGAGAGAGAGAGAGAGAGAGAGAGAGAGAGAGAGAGAGAGAGATTTTCATAATTCACAAGAAACTATATAAGGTATTCTTCAACAACTCAAAGGCAATGTGTAAAACAGGAAACAAAACACAGCACATAAACAATTACGATTTATCTGTAAATGAAAACAAAAAAAAAATATGCTAAAAGAAAAGCAAACTTTACCTGAACGGAAAAAATTAAGCCTACTTACAATAGTGGCGGAGCCGAAGATCTCTGAAAATAATACCGCCATTGACGACTGCACGAGATAAGGGATTATCTCGAGGGGACCGATAATGGGGGGGGGGGGGGGGAGGGGGAGATAAAAGCAAGATGTAGGGGAAGAAGGGGGAAAGCGCAATAAATCAATAAGTTGATGCTGACTTTATTATATTGGAAAGAAAAGAACAAAATGCGAGGAAAGTACGAAGATAAAATTTCTTACGAGATGGCGATGATATTTGAGTCGAAAAAAAATTAGTGGTAAATAACTACCAAATAAAATAATAATTTCCCTACGTAGTACAGAGAAAGTGTTCGGCATATATATATATATATATATATATATATATATATATATATATATATATATATATATATATATATATATATATATATATAAACACACAAATACACAAACACACACACATTCACACACACACACACACACACACACACACACACATATATATATATATATATATATATATATATATATATATATATATATATATATATATATATATATATATATATATATATATATATATATGTATACATATATTGTCACACCAAGCGGCAACCACTCAGAAAGCATAATCTCCCGCAAACTGCCGTGTGGTACTTAGTAACGAGAGGGGAGTGGGAAGGGTAGAAAATATGTGCGACTGTGTATCTAAAAATTTAGCTGTATTTTTTTTTTATGGGTCGAGTGCACTAGTACTTCCAATAATATAAAAAATGGACATATGTAAATGGAAAACATTAATAAACAGCCATACATAAATCGCCGTTCTTAGCATTTAACGAAATCTCTAAGCTCTGTGAATTGATAACACTTCATTCCCCTGGAGTGTGTGACGTTTATTCCCTAAAACCCCCCAGGGATATATTGTTACAGTCTCAAACCAACACAAGTGTGAAAAATCATGAGACATCGGTTCTTGAAGTTGAAAATCAATCAATGTCAGCCAAGAATTGAGGTAAGACCTCAAATGGCAGTTTCCAGATTGTTGACGAAAGTGTCATAATAAAAGGATCTATTTGTGTGTTTTTACAAAAAGGAAAAAAAAAAGACGAAGAAAGGAATATATACAACTAATATTTTTGTCATTATTTAATGATACTAATAACGAATAAAACAACTGAATGAAGATGTATGAATTTGGAAATACCTGGCTAAAATAGCTGGCAAAAAAACACATGTTATTACTGGAATGGAAAGATAGAATTTCAAGCATCACAAGAGTAAGAGCGTGTATATATATATATATATATATATATATATATATATATATATATATATATATATATATATATATATATATATATATATATATATATATATATATGTGTGTGTGTGTGTGTGTGTGTGTGTGTGTGTATAGATGTATGTATGTATGTATGTAAGTATGTATGCACTTGTTTTAAAGCATAAGGCTTCAAGCCTAAGGGCCCAAAGATGGAAAAAAGGTAGCAGAGAAATAATAAAATAATAAAGGAAAATTAATAGCATAACATCAAAACATTTTACAACAAAATTAAAAAAAAAATAACTATGAAACGAAACATGCGGTCACCACGGTAAAAAAAAAATACCTTTGCACCAAATTTGAATCTCGACTACACGATCAGGATAGTCATCACCCAAATCGGTACCAGCAGGAATAAAGTTTCTGGAATTCTGTTTAAAACCTTCCTTGATAACAAAAAATGTTCTCACAATTTTCATAAAATAGATACAACCACCATTAACCGTCATCTATATAGTCAAGCTTTTTCTGCTCTCTTACCAACCGTTCAGGGACCCAAATGCTTTGCTGCTCCGGCAGCATATATAACGTTCAAAACGCTTCCAGAAGACTAAAATTACGGCTAGATCTTTACTCAGAATGCTAAGCCCCTTGGAGAAATCTAAGATTCTATATAAGATTCCATACACAGTATACAAGTTTGCTTCAATCTTTCAGTTCAATTTCTAGTGAATCTTTACGTACATACTTCCTAAAAATTAAATTAATTTGTTGTTACAACTTTCTGAAATTCCTTCGTATATCTTTTCTTTTTATCTATTTGGTGATATATTCTATTGGCGCTTACCCACCATCTCACAAGCTCTCTTTCCCCATTCTGTAATTTCATGAACCGCACGCCCCCCCCCCCCCTCCCACGTAAATTATTATGCAATTCGATTACAATCACATTACCTTTCTGCTAGATGATTTCCACCATTTCTGCCTCCTCCCACTCGATGGCATTCCTTCTTCACTCCATACATATTGCAGTTCCTCAACCAATTCCTCCCTCCAACACACAATGCCTTGATCATGATAAATGAAAACTCGTTTGTATCTATTCCATATTGTTTTCCATCTTCCCTACTTACTGACTTCTTCCCCAATACTCAAAATTTTCATCTATCGAAGGCTGTTATTCATTATCCTAACTTTCTCTTGTTCAAGTCGTTCTCCTTTATCCCAACACTGCCACTAGTCTTAAAGATGTTGTTTCCTTCTACATCTCAAACTCTTGTGTGCTCTATTGTATGGTCAACTGTTCTCCCTTAAGCGCTTCTCATTTACCATATCACGGTTCACTGCCTCCAGCATTTACCAGAGGAGCAGCCACATTCCCCTTCCAAAATGATGAAGACTGGATGCAAATGACATTAAGGATGGGAAACGTATATTCTAATTTGCTTACGGCGAAAGATGAGATGAAATTGGTGCGAGGAAAGTTTACGGCCTTTTCCTGTAGGTTTTATTAGTCTTGGAATAACAAGATCTTGGAAATGAAGAAATACCGGCTGGAGATAAAACATTAGAAAACGTAGGGAGGAAGATGAAAGAGTATGGAAAACAAATGGGAGCAAGGGGGGGGGGGCACTCAATTGAGTGCAGACCAGCGCGGCAGCTTATTTCTCGTTGGCGTGGATTTTATTACTCTCAAATATGAACCAATATATCCAAACTTGTGGCCGGTTACGTGATATGGCCATTTGGTCGTCCGTGACCTTGACCTTTGACCTTTGACCTTCCAAAATTCAATAATTTACATAACAGTTTAAAATCCCTGTAAGTTTCATTACTTTACGATTAAAATTGTGGCCGTATGGTTGATGAGCGGAATTTGACCTTTTGCTTGACCTTGACCTTGGACTCGATCTTGAACTTCAACCTTAACATTTATTAATTACCGAGGATTTTCATACCCTCAAATATGAACCAAGTTTGAAGTCTCTGTGTCAATGATGTCCAAATTTATGGCTGATTACGTGATTTTGACATTTTGCTTGACCGTGATCTTGACCTTTGACCTCGACGTTCCAAAATTTAATCTTTTGCAGCTTTTTACATAACAGTTAATCCTTGGAAGTTTAATTACGCTACGATTAAAATTGTGGCCATGAAGCTGTTCACAAACAAACAAACAAACACAAACAGGGACGAAAACATAATCTCCTTCCATCTTCCTTGGCGGAGATAAAAAAAAAAGGGTCAGTCCCAAAGGAGTCAAAAAAATACAATGAATAAACAAAGCAAAGATGAGACCAATCAGGATGTTTCAATTACATTTTGCACCCGAGAAGGGATTGCACGATTAATAAAAAAAAAAGGTTATTTCGTCTGCAATTTTGATGGATTACTGAAAACTCACGTCGTATCCTTTTTTCCTTTCTTTCTAGTCCTCTTTCTCTCCCCGCAGCTGTGACCCACAATGGTCGATTAAGAAGTTGGTACATAATTTAACGCCGAGGATATCTGGAGCAAATTGGATTTTAGGACCCACACATTCGTTTTTCCCTGGGTGATTCGTTCAAGAATCGAACACTGGTAAATCAGATTAAGGGCTTAGAGCGCATATCCCTACGCTCCGATTGAGAGAGAGAGAGAGAGAGAGAGAGAGAGAGAGAGAGAGAGAGAGAGAGAGAGAGAGAGAGAGAGAGAGAGAATCCAGTGTCCACCTCAGCTTTATCGAAATTTGCACTGATGGAAAGGCAATACGCATAAAGAGCCTTGCATATATGTGTTTGATATATAACATCTCAATATAAAAAGACATTGTTCAACATGTTGATTGTCTATGGGAATAAAATAGTACTGTATATGTATAATATCCCCAATACATGGTCTGTAGAATTAGAATCTCCAATACAGGGTCTTTAGAATTAGAGTTTAGGGATAGATTAAAAAAAAAAGCAAATCAGACAATGGCTAGGTTAAGTAAAATTTGAAAATCAATTCGCCTGAAATTACATAAAAAAATCAGACTATATATGTTTAGCGAGATCGGTGTTACTCTATGGACATGAGTCATGGCATGACAATGCAACAATCTCCAATAGACTTAGGAAATTTGAGAACAAAGCCCTAAGAACGATTTTGGGAGTTAAATGACAGGACAGGATTATAAATAAAACTATGAGAGAAATTACTCGAGTGCCATATGTGGATAAGATCATGGTGAGGGGTAGATGGAGATGGTTTGGACATGCTCTTCGCACTACCCAAGAGATATTAGTTCACCAAACGTTCAGCTGGGCTCCACAAGGCACTAGAAGAGTTAGAAGACCCAGGCCTACATGACTGAGGACTATGAAGCACGAAGTAGGATATGATGAAGAATGGAAACGTATTGAATTAAAAGCTCAAGATAGAGACGACTGGCGAAATCTAACAGAGACCCTTTACGTCAATAGGCGTAGGAGGAGATGATGATGATGATGGTGATGATGATGTATATGTATAATATGATCCACCTTCAAACCAACCATCGTCCAACCCGCGGCCAACCTTTCTCCTAATTACAACCTCTAAATAATTATACTGAATGAAGGTACGGTTGGACACCGGAATTACTGGCACACCTCGCTTTGAGGAGGTGCACCCTGTTGCACCCTTATTCTGCAAAGAGTAACCAAACAGATAGTGCATGGAGAGATGACAGAGGTGATGGGCGGAGCTAAACACAAGTACTCTCCGTGCAGTAGGGGTGTGACGAACCGAGGTGTGCCAGGAGTTCCTGAGTCCAACTGTACCCTGTTCTTTTTTGGAATGGTACGTAACGTCTCCAGCATCTCTTAAAATCCCATCAGTCTTAAATGTATGGCTATGCTGAGATAATTTATGATGTATAACAGGAGAAATAAAAATGATGTAGAAAAAAATGACTGCAATGAAAGTGGAGCCGATGAGGAACCTAATATTGACGCCGATGACAGCTAGGAAATGGGTGGATTACTCTGGGGACAAATGAAAGAGAAAAGATGAGAAAAGATAAAGATTGAAAAATGGGAGTCAAGTCACCAGATAGAAATAGATTTCACAGATTTAAGGTAAATACAGAAGAGTCCTAAGAGACCAAAATAGATGTATTTCTACGACTGAATTCTAACTTCTCTTTTTTCTTAATTTTTTTTATTAAGAGCCAAAAGGTTTCAGTTGTTTGTAAACAAAAACAACAAGTGTCCATCATTAAAAATTCCGAAATCTACGTGATCTTATAACACGACGATGTACAAAAGACTTAATACAAGTGACGTATATTTTTAGAGCACAAAGTATAACAGAATTAATTTGCTTATAAATACGAATGTCCAAAATTCTTAATACAAGTGACGTATATTTTTAAGAGCACAAAGAATAACACAATTTATTTGCTTATAAATAAGAATGTCCAAAAGTCTTGATGCAAGTGACGTATATTTTAGAGCACAAAAAATAACACAATTCATTTGCTTAAAGATAAGAATGTATAAAATTCAGCGAACAATGTTTCAGAGTTCAAAATTCATCAATGGCAGGGGAAGTTGGACAACAGTACTTGGAATCTCCTTGTTTGGGCTGAAGCATCTTTATCCCTTGGTCTATTTGCTCTTCCTAGAGGGGACCGACTGAATAAAGAGAGGAAATGTATGCAGAATGTATTATATGAGAGCTATCTTATTCATATATCTCTGTCAAATCAAGATGCAATGTATTCGTAAATGATTTCTTAGACAAAGATCGGCACACAAACGATCTAAAAAAGGTACAAGTTTAATCTTATCATATCTATTACATAAAGCTCTTGGGAATATAAAACCCCACATAAAATGATTTATTTTTGGACCAAGACCGATGGCCCAACAACTATCAAAATAAAAAAGTTATGACTTTAATATCTTATAATCTAATATCTTAGTCTCTTGGGAGTATTAAACCCTACCTGAAACAAGAATGTCATTAGCATGTACCCCCCCCCCAAAAAAAAAAAAAAAAAATTCTCTGCCTCTCTCAAATCCTCTTGAAATCTACAGACATAGGGCAGTTATTCGAATGAATACGTTCATTCATTAGTAAACCGTGTAAAACTTATGCATTTATTATGCATTACACATTCATATTGATACTCGTTTCGTACGGTGCATCGTCTCGTAAACGCTTTAGCCTTTTAATAATTCGTGTAATGACAAGCAGGGAGGGGGGGGGGTTAACTCTATCAGTTGATTAATCTCCAACAGGATATGGGAATAAAGCCCCACAGCTTAGATCTTATACATATTTTATATATATATATATATATATATATATATATATATATATATATATATATATATATATATATATATATAATATATATATATATATATATATATATATATATACAAGCACACACACGCACTCACGAGTTGGTGATAAAGATTATACTATAGTCAATTCTTTTTAGTGAGGCAGATGTGCCACCGACTTACAGGAGTGCCATTTTCGCTCGGAAAAGTTTCCTGATCGCTGATTGGTTAGAATTATCTCGTCCAACCAATCAGCGATCAGGAAACTTTTCCGAGCTAAAAGGGTACCCCTACTTGTCGGTGCAAATATGCCTCACTAAAAAGAATTAACTATAGTACACCTTTTAAAAGCTAATACAAAATTTAGTATAATAGGGTGGGGGTACTTTTTGATGATTATACACACACACACACACACACACACACACACACACACACACACATATATATATATATATATATATATATAAATGTGTGTGTGTGTTGTATATGTACTGTATGTATGTATGGAGAGAGAGAGAGAGAGAGAGAGAGAGAGAGAGAGAGAGAGAGAGAGAGAGAGAGAGAGAGAGAGAGAGAGAGAGAGAATTTTCCTCTGACTCGGTTAGAAAATTTTTCCACCGAAACTGTATTATTTCCACTTCCTATTTCTAATGGTTCCTCCTTGCTCAGCTTCACTCCGATTTTCCAATGAAGACTGATTCAGCTTCCCTTTCAACACCAATTTCGATTCTGAGGCTTTCAATCCCCTTTGTGTCTTCCCACACAATTCTATTTTCCTCGTCTTTTTGCCCGTCTCTGTTCCTTTTTGGTGTCCACACGGCCGTTCCATCCTCAGCATATTATTTGCATTCCTTCAGAGGCGACGTCCAAATTACCTTCGCTCTCTCTCTCCCAACTAACTTTGTGTTTTTACAAAGGCTCAAGTCTTCATATTACCATAATGTGGACTCCTTCAATCAGCCTCTTTTCATGTCCACGTCAGCGTTTTCCTTTCTTTTATTATTATTATTATTATTATTATTATTATTATTATTATTATTATTATTATTATTATTATTATTATCATTACATGATAAGCTACAAACCCAGTTGGAAAAGCAGAATGCTATCAGCCCAGGGGCCTCAACAGGGAAAATAGGCCACTGAGGAAAGGAAACGAGGAAAAATTAAATATTTTAACAAAAGTAATAACATTAAAATAAATATTTTCTATATTAACTATAAAAAAACCTGAACAAAACAAGAAGAGAAATTACATAGAATAGCGTGCCCTCAAGCTAGAGAACTCTAACCCAAGACAGTGGACGACCATTTATTTCTGCTTTCTTGTATAAAAAAACCAACCCTGGTACGATTTCAATTAGATAGGTCTACCTGTACACGAGTTACCAGCCTCCTTGCTGCTTTGGAGTTTCAATTACTATGCTCCCTCTACTAATTGGGTCCGCTTTCTCTATTAATGATGACCAGGTACTTGACCTTACTTCTTTTTATCTAAATATACCACATTAATTATCTTCCTAAATCATATCTCCTTTTTTTTATTCCTGGCACTCAACATCACTTCCGCTTTTAACGGATTATTTAAGGTGTTTTCCCCTTCCAGTTAAATATTATCAAATGCTTTGTTAAAAGATACTCTGTTGACTTTTCCATTACGACTTGTTTACCTGAAAATAACACAACTGACTTCTTTAGCCTCTTCACGTAGATCCTTCATTATCATAACAAACAAGGAGGATCTTGAAATTCATATTATTTGTATTATTTAATGAAGAGTTAGATCATTTTTTTTTTTGGGGGGGGGGAGAATTTTCGATTTTTCATTATTCGTGTCCTTAAATGTTACAATTACAAATATATGATTCAATGGTCAGGACTGACACGGAGGCTCAAATCTAAATTTCCTACAAAGCTATCAATTATTCCAATAACTCATTCCAAATCATGTCTGTCGTCGAGTATGTAATGTACATCACAGCGCCCGAGTCACGGTTGCTTATTTGGTAAAGTGTACTAAATTCTCACATGTTGGTAAAGTGCACTAAATCCTCACCTTTTGGTAAAGTGCACAAAATTCTCACATTTTGGTAAAGTGCACTATATCCTCACACTTTGGTAAAGTGCACTAAATTCTCACACGATGGGAAAGTGCACAAAATTCTCACATTTTGGTAAAGTGCACTAAATCCTCACACTTTGGTAAAGTGTACGAAATTCTCACACGATGGTAAAGTGCACAAAAGTCTCACATTTTGGTAAAGTGCACTAAATCCTCACACTTTGGTAAAGTGTACTACATTCTCACACGATGGTAAAGTGCACAAAAGTCTCACATTTTGGTAAAGTGCACTAAATCCTCACACTTTGGTAAAGTGTACGAAATTCTCACACGATGGTAAAGTACACTAAATTCTCACATTTTGGTAAAGTGCACTAAATCCTCAGACTGGTAAAGTGTACTAAATTCTCACACGATGGTAAAGTTCGCTAAATTCTCATATTTTGGTAAAGTGCACTAAATCCTCACAATTTGGTAAAGTGCACAA
>NC_090737.1:18592530-18602530 GCF_036898095.1 Palaemon carinicauda
AGGAAATAAATAAAGGGGAAAGGAGCTAGGAGATAAATGGGGGAGAGGAACAAGGAAATAAATAAGGGAGAAAGGAGCAAGGAAATAAAAGGGGGAGAGGAGCAAGGAAATAAATAAGGGAGAAAGGAGCAAGGAAATAAATAAGGGATAAAGGAGCAAGGAAATAAATAAGGGATATAGGAGCAAGGAAATAAATAAGGGAGAAAGGAGCAAGGAAATAAAATGGGGACAGGAGCAAGGAAATAAATAAGGGAGAAAGGAGAAAGGAAATAAAAGGGGAGAGGAGCAAAGAAATAAATAAGGGGAAAGGCATAAGGAAATAAAACGGGGAGAGGAGCAAGGAAATAAATAAAGCAGAAAGGAGCAAGGAAATAAAAGGGGGAGAGGAGCAAGGAAATAAATAAGGAAGAAAAGAGCAAGGGAATAAAATGTCAGAGAAGCAAGGAAATAAATAAGGGAAAATGGGACAAGGAAATAAAAGGGGGAGAGGAGCAAGGAAATAAAAAGGGGGGAGAGGAGCAAGGGAATAAAAGGGGGAGAGGAGCAAGGAAATAAAAGAGGAGAGAAGCAAGGAAATAAATAAGGGAAAATGGGGCAAGGAAATAAAAGGGGGGAGAGGAGTAAGGAAATAAAATGGGGAGAGGAGCAAGGAAATAAATAAGGAAGAAAGGAGCAAGGAAATAAAATATGAGAGAAGCATAGAAATAAATAAGGAAGAAAGAAAAAAGGAAATAAAAGGGGGAGAGAAGCAAGGAAATAAAAGGGGAGAGAGCAGCAAAGGCATAAATAAAGGGGGAAAACGCACAGAAATGAATAAGGGCGAAATGAGCAAGGAAATAGAAGGGGGAAAAGCCAAAAGAAACGAATAATGGGGAAAGAAGTAATGGTATAAATGGGTGAAAATAGTAATGAAATAAAAGGAGGAAATGAACAACGCAATAAACTATGACGGAATATACTGTACACATCGGAAAGGTTTCAAGATTTTTTTCTCCCAATGTTGATAACGTTGTTTTGGATACGAGACCATAATTTGTTGTCGGATACTTCTGCCACTATCTGACAATTGATTTTTACCATTGTGTCAATCATCCGCGATGAAGTGAGAACGATAACAAAAACTGACACGTGACACCAGATAGTCAGTCCGTCGGTTGATGAGTTTTGGGCCGTTTTGCAATGGCCGTATTTTCATTAAATTTGGAAAGGTGGAAGTTATGGGAAATAAAATTTTTATGATTTATTATTATTATTATTATTATTATTATTATTATTACCTCCGCCAGGAGGTTATGTTTTCGGTTCGGTTTGTTTGTTTGTTTGTTTGTCTGTCTGTCTGTGGACAACGTAGAGGCCACATTTCTACACGGAATCACTTCAAACTTGGCCAAGTAGTTCCCCAATGTGTATGGAAGAACTGATTAAATTTTGGTCAAGGTCACCCCAAGGTCAAGGTCACAGGGGTCACTGGTGTCACTATGACATAAGTGGCCATATCAAGAGACAGAAATAAAGCACTGACTTTTGCATAAGCCAACAGGGAAGTCCTAGTCCAGGCGCAACCCATGGGTGATGTTCAAATTTATAAAGGTCAAAGGTCAAGGTCATATTGGTGCATTATATCAATGTCATATTAAGTATCAGTGGCAAATGAACAAAGATCACTTGAAGGTCAAAAGTCAAGCAGGTCACTTGAAGGTCAAGGTCACGTGAAGGTCAAGGTCACGTGAAGGTCAAGGTCACGTGAAGGTCAAGGTCACGTGAAGGTCAAGGTCACCTGAAGGTCAAGGTCACGTGAAGGTCAAGTACATTTGAAGATCAAGGTCACTTGAAGCCAAGGTCATGTGAAGGTCAAGGTCACGTGAAGGTCAAGGTCACTTGAAGGTCACGTGAAGGTCAAGGTCATGTGAAGGTCGAAGTCACATCAATTCATGATTCTAGGACATATGGCGCTCTAGGTCACCTTGGCGGAGGTATGTCCTCTACGAGGACCATGTCCGCGTTCAGGACTTGCTCACTTGTTATTATTATTATCCTCATCATTTTTTTTTATTATTATTATTATTATTAGTGTACGCGACCGATTAAAAATGATAGATATGCACGCACTAAATATTTAGATATGTACACACACGCATACGCACAGAAAGACTCAACCCTTTTCAACTACAACCCCTCTTAGCAAGTTATGACTACTCTCTCCTGGCCCTTACATGAGGGACAGGCAAAGACCGAGTAGCTATACGTCTTGCCGATTAGCGTGACCGGTATATATATATATATATATATATATATATATATATATATATATATATATATATATATATATATATATATATATATATGTGTGTGTATATATATATATATATATATATATATATATATATATATATATATATATATATATATATATGTGTGTGTGTGTGTGTATGTGTGTGTGTATACACATACATATATTCAGACACTTGCTCTTTATAATATAGAGGAGATTATTATTATTATTATTATTATTATTATTATTATTATTATTATTCACATGGTACCAGCCAAAAAAGGTCCCTTCGTTAAAAAGATAATTGTTAAAAATAACGCATTCATAAGTGAAGTAAATAAATAAATGGACACCACAAAATCACAATAGGATAAAAACAAGCGAGGGCAAACAAAGACGCGTTCAGTGAGTAGCTATGGTTGAACTGTTGAATATTTAGCCATTTCATCACATTCACATTCACACAATGCCCAGTTTTTGCGCTATTGCTGGCTGTGGGAATCGAGGACGAAGAGATGACAAGAGTTTCTACCGCATACCGGCAGTTATTCAGAATCAGGACAAAGATACAGAGGAATTATCCAAGTGCAGACGTGACTTGTGGTTCACCAGAATATCACGGGCTGATCTACGAGAATCCTCACTACCCTACGCACGTATTTGTTCTGATCATTTCATATCAGGTCAGTCTCGGCTAGGCCCTAAAAGTATCATTATTCCTGTGTAAACATGCTATATCCGATCGCATAGGTGACTTGACAAGTATCATCGTCAGTTCAGTGTGTAGTGTGTGTGGGGGAGGGGGCATCTCAATTTTTAAACATCAAAGGGGCATCTCAGATTTTCAAAACAAAAATTAAAAGCGCCCATATTGGCTATAATAACAAAGGCTACTTACCTAGGTCTCTATTTCGTCAAGGTGCTCATGCCTATATATAATTAAGTGTATATTTATATTTATTTTAATTTGTGTATTAAATTGTGCAGACATACAGGCCTATGTGATGAATAAACATTGATTATAAATAATAATAATATCTGAAAGCTGGTTTAACCCGAAGGGGTCTTCAGCTTATATATGAAACATTGAAAAAATAATTAAACTTGTGCATTTAATTGCAAGGAGGCAAAACGATCATCCAAGAGCATTACAATAGAGTTTGTCCATCATGTGTTTATATGTATATAAGAAATTATAGCATTTGTAACCAAACACAAACACAATGTTTAGGCATGAACTGATAAAGATTTGACACTATAATGCAAAACTTTAACATACATTTTGACAATCAAAAATTATAATACACAAGGTTAGGCTAAATGATCAATATTAGCTTTATAATTATAAACACTCTCTTCATTGGCCCAGTGTTTATCTAATTTTGGACTTAAAAGCATTAAAGGGAAAAACAACGAATTCTGGAAGCAGATTATTCAATGGAAATGTATGGCCACTCATGTTCTGGGTTGGCCGACAGTACCAAGTAGTTCACCATATCAATGTATGAAATACTGGGAAAATCCTCAATATTTTGACTGAATGAATTCTGCATCTGGTATGGATCTAGGCCATCAATTAGATCGAGTTTCTGCTTGTAAAAACGCTTATCATCACCCGACAATTGTTTGACAAGTCGCTCTCATTGTCCATATTCGCTGTAGCAGCTGCCATGTTTTCGCTTTGTATGCCCTCCAGCATGGCCGCCGGCGATTCCCAGTGACGTCATTGAAAGGACTCTATAGGAAGTCTTTAAGAATTTAGATGGGTAAAATGTAGGAATTAAGATTAATGGGGAATACCTTAACTACTTAAAGATTTGCAGATGACATGGTTCTGTTTAGCTAATCATGGGAGGAATTACCAAAGATGAGAGAAGATTTCAATAGAGATAGCAAAAATGTAGCACTGAAAATGAATATGAGTAAAACTGAGATATGTTCAATGAAAATGCAGAGACAATAAATAAGGGTTATGGACGAACCATATTGTTAATGAATATACGTGCTTAAGGCAGACCGTATGTGTTATACCAGGACATGAGACCTAAATTAAAAGAAGGACAAGTATGGGATGGAGAGCGTTTTGTAAACAAAATGAGATTATGAAAATTAAAATGCGACTTTCTCTAAAAAGTAGGGTATTTAATCAGATGGTCCTACTAGTATTAACTTATGCATTAAAAACCTGGAGCCTTACTAAAGCCTTAAAACATAAGCTAGTTACAACTCAAAGATCGATGGAAAGTATAATGACTGAAGTAACACCAAGAGACAGAAATAGAGCAACATGGATACGAAAGCAAAGTACAGTATAATATATTCTAACATGCAAGGAAAAGAATGGACATGGATAGGGCATATAATGAGAATGACAGATAATAAGGGGACATTGAGTATAACAGAATGGGCACATAGACATTGCAAAAGAACCAGGGGAAGAAAGAGAAGACGATGTGTTGACGAGCTAGGCCTTTGTCCTCCAATAGTCTATATATATATATATATATATATATATATATATATATATATATATATATATATATATATATATATATTTATATATATGTATATATATATAATTTATATATATATATATATATATACATACATATATATATATATATATATATATAATATATATATATATATATATATATATATATATATATATATATATATATATATATAATCTTCCATGAAAGCACAAGTGAACTTTCAAAAATCCATTATAACCGTTCAACCCAATACACTATTAAGTAAATTTTCATCATAACTTTCCCTATTTATCTAATGAAATGATGAAGATAGACATGTTTATACTATATCATATTACTACACTTTACAAGTCAAACAAGTCACTGACTCAACAAGTTAGCTTTTAGTGGTACCTATGAGTTAAAATTTCATCAAAAATCAAAATGACTGTATTCATCAGCTAAACACTGAACAGAAACTGATAAATATAAAATGTATCTTAAATCAATTTTGTCCATTAAAGAACAAGAAACGACAGGTTTTAAAATATGATTGTTCGATATAGTTCCCTAAATGTGACCTCTCTCTCTCTCTCTCTCTCTCTCTCTCTCTCTCTCTCTCTCTCTCTCTCTCTCTCTCTCTCTCTCTCGAATTTTATTCAAGCCAAGATTTGCGTCTGAATGGATATTGCAATTCTTCTCTTTTAATAATTTATGTTGAGTGGATATTATTAACTAATCAGTTGAAGTAGCGAATAATAGCAGTGAATTCACCTCATTAAACAATGTCAATTGTAATAACAATCATATCGCAGTAAGAGTTAACAACAGGAGCGTAGAGTAAAGAAAACAAACGAAGAAAACTGAAAGGTTTATAAGGAAGGAGAAAACAAAAGAAACAATGTAAGACAATGTTTCTACATACAAAAGTAAAATAGAATTTCTATCATATGATGTAGAATTGGACATCATTCGTGCATCTACCAATTCTGTACAGTGGATTCTGTAGGTGAATGAAGCTATTGAAGAAACAAATCGAAAGTTACATTTCCCCGTAATAATATATATATATATATATATATATATATATATATATATATATATATATATATATATATATATATATATATATATATATATATATATATATATATATATATGTCACGGTCAGCTCATACCGTCCCTCGGAGAAGAGGGATAGAGAGTCGTCATACTCAAGTGAGAGGGGGTGCGTCATTTTTTGACGGGTTGCGTACACTTGTATTTACATAAAAAGGAGAATACCTGGCAGCTGCTCTGCACTTGAGATTGGTTACCTTCATAACTTACTTTCAACGTTCCTTGTTTGGTTATCTTGCTTAAAGTTAAAGGCCACTCATGAATGGCGAAGACAGGGGACAGTGACATTGCCATATCAAGCAGGACAATCCCCTAGAGACTGACCATATTACATGTGATCAGCGCCCAAGCGCCCTCTCCACCCAAGCTAGGACCAAGGAGGGCCAGGCAAGGGCTGCTGATGACTCAGCAGATATAACTCTATGCTCGCCCAAACACCCCTTCCTTAGCTTACAAGGACGGTGAGGTTGCACCGATCAAATGAACTAACAAGTTTGAGCGGGAGTCGAACCCCAGCTAGGCAATTACCAGGCAAGGACGCAACCATGAGGCCAGAGAAATGTTTAGGAGTTGATTTTCAGAACTAATAGAAAAGTAACACAAAAAAAAAAAAAACAGTAACACAAAAAAAAGAACAAAGTGGTCGTTGGTTACAGTCGAGTGAGTTCATTGTACCAGTGAACAATCATGATGTCTTTTTTATTGGTATTAAACTTCGAATATAAAGCTAAAACTTGTTACTATAGTATTTTACTTGGATTAATCTAATGGTTGATGGTATGAGAAAACATTCAGGCTTTCTGAATTTTGTCCAGGTTCAAATGTGTGTGTGTGTGTGTGTGTGTGTGTGTGTGTGTGTAAAAAAAACATGCTGAGTAATTATCTATCATATATATACTGTATTCGGCTGATTCCGGGAATAACTAGTAGATTCGGCAATAATGAAATTTACACGAATCTTACGCTGAAATATCAAACGACCTCTTTCTATAAAATGTAAACTCGATATAAATGAATAATACTTTATTCTTACAGATTCCCTGAAGTCAAATTTAATATTACTTTTTTTTATGAAACGCATTCCTATCAGGCACTCGTAAACGCAGGATATTACATTGCATGCTGTTACAATACATTTCAAAAGTTTCCACTTCATATAAAAGAGAGGAAAAGTAAAAGAATAATTATTAGTATAAAAAAAACCCCAATACATTTAATGCATAATAATTCACGCATCAAAAACTCTTCATTAAAATTCAAAAGACAACGAGAGTAGACTTGAAGTTGAAAGAAAAAGACAATAGATTAAAAATTGGAACATCTTCTTTTGATAAAGCTTCCTTTTCATTCTATTTCTTTGGAAAAAAAACCATTGTAAAGAAAGTCTATGTTTTATAAGAACCTTATGCTTACACGAAACTCAAAAGTGAAATGTTCATTTTAAGTTTTTTTTTTTCTTTTTTTACGAACAATGGCTCAACTTTAGAACACTGAAGGCTTATTCAACGTCGCTAGAACACCCAGAACAAAGGATATCAAAAGATATTATCAAGATGAATGACAGCATCCACGTTAAAAAGGAATCATGACAAAGGCCTCAGTCTTCCTGACCTGGAAATTAAAGTGACTGACAAAAGATGAAATATTCTGCTTGAAAAGAAACCGAATGCTTGCAAACATAACAATGCATCTGGAGAATGTCTGAGAAGAAGCTATCTACACAGATTGAGTGGAATATCAAACAGAAAGTTTAAAAAGACATATGTCATGGAGGATATCGTTTGGTATGAGATCCCTTCAATGGTGTTTGCAACAATGCAAAATAGAAATAGAATCTAAAAAAAAAAATGGATTGGGGTTAGTTCTTCAACATTGTTCTTTTTTCCTCATTCACAAAATAATATATCCTGTAGAAGTTTATAGTTTTAACTTTGTAAATACTTTGATTTATTGATTGATTAGGAGTTATCTGGCATCCTGAGTGAATAATATGAATAATATATATAGGCCCTATATATATATATATATATATATATATATATATATATATATATATATATATATATATATATATATATATATATATATATTATATATATATATATATATATGACCCATGTAGACGAATAATGAGACGTAGGAATATGGGTTTTCTTCATTTATTACAAAAGGTTCTACCCTCTCAGGTGAGGGACTTGTCAACTCAAGCGCCCAAAGGAAACAAAACTCCCTTCGCTACCAAAATGCAATCTTGCTATAACAATATGCTGAGTTATAGGTTTTTGTGGAATTCTCATGATTAAAGAGTTAATTTACCTTGACGTAAAATACATATCTACATACATGAATTAGGATATATATATATATATATATATATATATATATATATATATATATATATATATATATATATATATATATATATATATATATATTCGTAAGATGATTAAACTTAAATAAAATACATCATTGCTTACGAGATGTTTCTTTGAAATTACGCATTTGACAACTGCCAGTCTTAGGGGCCGACACAAACCACCTCCTACCAGGTCATACATCATCATCATCATCAAAAAAAAAAAAAAAAAAAAAAAAAAAAGAGAGAGTAGGCTACTCTCGCGGTCCTTGACAGCTCCCACTAACAGCTACATTAGACGTCGTATGTCACTGTCAACAACAGCCCGTCACCATAGAGGAGGCCTAGAAGTCTGTGATTCATGGGGGTTCACACTCCCCTTTTCAACTATAATAATAATAATAATAATAATAATAATAATAATAATAATAATAATAATAATAATAATAATAATCTTTATTTCAGCAAAAGCCATATACAGAGTTACAATAAGGGTTCAGTGATCTTACACTTTTGACATCGGTAAAAAAAAAAAAGAAAAAAAAAAAAGATGAGATATGCAATAATATCAGTGATATATTATAAACATCAATCAGCAGGTTGACCACAGATATAACGTTTTTGGGCACCGCAGTTATAAAGGATATAAAATACATATAAAGTCATATTGCAATGATGTGTAATTCAAATGTTCATACTCTCAAACACACGAGTAGGATCAATATGAAATTAAATGCCATTCGATAACGGTTATAAAGAGAGAATAATAAAAGATTTATTTCTACAGAATAATAAAAGATTTATTTCCTAAGTAAAATGGAAAAATGCATTATTATTATTATTATTATTATTATTATTATTATTATTATTATTATTATTATTATTATTAATTGCTAAGCTACAACCCTAGTTGGAAAAGCAGGATGCTATAAGCCTAGCGCTACAAAAGGGAAAATAGCCTAGCGAGGAAAGGAAAAAAAAGGAAAAATAAAATATTTCAAGAACAGTAACAACATTGAAATATATATTTCCTCTATAAAATATAAAGATTTTAACAAAACAAGAGGAAGAGAAGCAGATAGAATAGTGTGCCCGAATGTACTATAAATAAAATGAAAGAATAAACTAATACAACTTATTACTGGTTGATATACAAAGGTTCCTATATTATTTTCTTCTTTCTCCCAATTTAAGTGTCTTCAGTAGTAGGGTTGCTACTACTTCAGCCTTTCTTAGGAAGTGGGATACCCCTTGAAGCTGAGTGGACGAGTGGGAGATCGATCAGGGGCAATCCAAAAAACTAGGAAATATGAGTCAAGTGTTTTTGTATATACTATGATTAAGGGTGACCTTTATACAAAATAAGCTACAAGATTAAGGGTGACCTTTATACAAAATAAGCTACAAGATTAAGGGTGACCTTTATACAAAATAAGCTACAAGATTAAGGGTGACCTTTATGCAAAATAAGCTACAAGATTAAGGGTGACCTTTATACAAAATAAGCTACAAGATTAAGGGTGACCTTTATAAAAAATAAGCTACAATTTACACTAATATTCGATGACCAACACTATAAATCCCATTATCAGCTAAGAAATAACGCGTTTATAGTTTTAAAGGCCGCCCATGAATGGCAGAGGCAAGGGAAAGTGACATTGACCTAGCAACCAGTACAATGCCCTAGAGACTGACCATATGAACATATGATCAGCATCCAAGCACATCTCCACTCAAGCTATGCCCAGGAAGGGCCAGGTAATGGCTGCTGGTGGTTGA
>NC_090737.1:18605030-18608377 GCF_036898095.1 Palaemon carinicauda
CACGAAACTAGTCAGGACTTAATCATGTATTTTTTATTCAATTTTCCCCGTGGTCCTTTTACATCCGTGCCTACCTTTGGAGGATGCCGTAAACCATTCCACCCAGCATATGCCAGTCAAGACAGGGCCTGGGATTTGTAAAACTTCATAACAGACTTAAGGGAAACTTGAGGGGTGTACTCTTTAGGTTTCACCCACTCCAAGGATGAGAATTTTGAATGACCCAAGATTGGAAGGGGGTTCAATCAAGCCTAATGTTGCTAAGGGAACTCACTTTATCATATTAGTAGGGTAATTAAGAGGCTGAAGGCCTAATACAGGCAAGTTGTTAAGAGATTTGTGGTGCTAGCGTAACTGGCTTGTTCGAGGGGGGTAGGAGGCACTTCTGATAAAAAAAAAGATTCCAAAGCAATAAGAGAGAGGAATCTATTGTAACAGGGTAAAATAATATGGGTCTATTGTAAGAAAGGTTTAGGTAGGACTTAGTAATATTCCTCGAGGGAAAAATACATGGTAGATTTATTCAAGAAAGTGAATGTGATGATTCTGTGCTTTCAATTAAAATGGGTAACAGATAAAAAATTCTCTAAGTGGCATACATGGATTCAGAAAGGATTTATTAAATCCCTGATAATAAACCAAGGGAGGTATAAAGGATTATATGGGGAAGGGAAGCAACCTGCTGAGATCATCAGAAGTATTCGTGATCAAAGTGGAACTTTATAAAGTGAGCAAGCGAGAAAGACTTGTCTGGGACTAAAGTGGTTCCGAGAAAAAGGTGTGTAAAGTTTCTAGAGCCGTTAACTGATATCGCCGATGGAGAAATGGAGAGATGAATAATATGCTTAAGAAAATTCAGATATTATACAATCTACCATGGTCTTCCACTGTCTTGGGTTAGATTCTCTTGCTTGAGGGTACACACCGGCATACTTTTCTGTCTTATTTCTCTTCCTCTTGTTATTTCAAGTTCTTATAGTTTATATATGAAACCTATATTTTAATGTTATTATTGTTCTTAAAACATTTTATATTGTTCATTACTTTTCTTGCAGTTTATTTATTTCCTTATTTCCTTTTCTCACATGGCTATTTTTCCATGTCGGAGCCCTAGGGCTTATATCATCGTGCTTTTCCAACTAGGGTTGTAACTTGGCTAGTATATTAATAATAATAAGACTAAACTGCTTTCCCCCTAAGGATGCCCATCGCAGGAACTGCACTACGACAACTGTATGGGGTAATATAATACGATAGTGTACGCGACCAGTAAAAAAAATAACGGCTTAATGTTTAGATAGAAGATACGTACACAGAAGCTACTCCTCACCTTACCCGTGGATAGGAAGAGCTGAGCAAACCGGGAAAGAAATGTGTATATATATATATATATATATATATATATATATATATATATATATATATATATATATATATATATATATATATGTATGCACACGCGCGCACACACACTTAGATATATATATATGTATACTGTATAATATTTATGTATATATATATAAATATATATATATATATATATATATATATATATATATATGCATATGCATATATATATATATATATATATATATATATATATATATATATATATATGTGTATATCAATAACACTCGTGATTTTAAGATTTTAATCATTGTAGATATAAAAAACAATGCCATTTAGAATCGGATTCTACCTTGGGAATTCATTATGATGACAGCAGCCATGGTTTCGGCTGAGACATACAGTAGGTTCGAGTCTCTGCCCAACCAGAAGCTATCATAAATCAATTTCCAGTGGATATACATTCCCAAGGTAGAATTCGGTATAAAATAAAATTGTGGGTGATATATATATATATATATATATATATATATATATATATATATATATATATATATATATATATATATACACACACACACATATATATATATATATATATATATATATATATATATATATATATATATATATGTATTCATATATACATATACAAATATATATATTTATATATATCTATATATAATATATATATATACATACATTACACACATATATATATATATATATATATATATATATATATATATATATATATGTATATATACATATATGTACACATACATATACATATATATAAATACACACACACACACACACACACACACACACACACACACATATATATATATATATATATATATATATATATATATATATATATTTATACATACATATATATATGTGTATATATATGTATACATACACATATTTGTATATATCCTTGTATTCCTTTATGTATATACATAATACGCATGCAAATTCAATGTATTACGAAACAAGGCAATTCTATCACCACAAAACCTCAATAAAGAGAAAATGTCCTCAGCCTGATAATACCATAAATGACACGAAGCGGAACCCCCTAATAAATCAGCTGATGCAGTCATAGGGTTACGTAACCTCAATAGCAGATCCACGTGAAGCATAATGTTGCCTACTAAAGAGTTTGCTCCGACCTCTATGACGCATTTGTTGTTCGGAGATGGGAAAAGTAGGTTAAGCTCACGGTCCAGGTATATGTGGACCGTGGTTAAATGCTGGACCGCTGATACCGAAAGCCAGGGTTTCACTTTCGTTAGTGGGACCGATACTGGAAAGCGCTCATTCTGACGAAAGTGGAATTAATTCGTGGAATTAATTCGACTGGAATCCACCAGGTATGGGTATTAAAGGAAAACTTTTTTGCAAATGGTTTTTTGATGACTGGGTTATATAAGTTTACATTTTGTAGGTTATATTATTATTATTATTATTATTATTATTATTATTATTATTATTATTATTATTATTATTATTATTATTATTATTATTATTATTATTTCCAACTAGGATTGTAGTTTGGCTAACAACAACAACAACAACAACAATAATAATAATAATAATAATAATAATAATAATAATCTTTGTTTCACCACTTGATAATAATAATATTAATATTAATAATAATAATAGTCTTTGTTTCACCACTTGTTAACAATAATAATAATAATAATAATAACAATAATAATAATAATAATTATCATAACTATAATAATAAACAATAAAAATTATAATCTTTTTTCACCACTTGATAGTAATAATAATAATAACAACAACAACAACAATGATATTCTTTATTTCACCACTTGATAATAAATACGAGCCAAAATTTTCAATCACACAATAAGAAGTAATAAGGAAATTTCATGGACAAATTGTGGAATGAAAAAATAAGAGAGCAGTTACGCACGCGTCTGGAATCAAACTAAACTAATGTATTCTTCAGTTAACAAGAACAA
>NC_090737.1:18608877-18623877 GCF_036898095.1 Palaemon carinicauda
CTACTTTTAATTAATTTCAGCTTTTTCTAGAGACCCGAGGAGTAATGTATGAAACAGCAATGTCTTTTTTTTATATTTACTTTCCTTGCGATTTTCTAGATTACGTTTCCAGTCTCTTATTAGGAATCGAGTCTCCCTTTCGGTTTCCTCGATATGAGTTTGAGCACTTTTTGAAAAAAAAAAAATTTAATTATACTTTTTCGTCATCTATTCTGAATAGCATATTACAATATTACTCCACAGTATTCTAAAAGTTTTATTCTAGCTGTGACCAAGTTGTAGAATGATCTTCCTAATCGAGTAGTTTGAATCAGTAGAACTTCAAAAGTTCAAACTTGCAGCAAATGTTTTATGTTGAACAGGTTGACATAAGTCTATATATTAATTAACTGTTTTAATGTTGTTAATGTTTTTTTTAAATACTTTATTTTTATTTCTTTATTACTTCTGATAGGGTTTATTTATTTCCTTATTTTTATTTTTTTATTACCTGTGATATGGTTTATTTCCTTATTTCCTTTCCTCATTGGGCTATTTTTACCTTTGGAGCCCTTGGGATTATAGCATCTTGCTTTTCCCACTAGGTCGTAGATTAGCTAGTAATAATAATAATAATAATAATAATAATAATATTATGGAAAACTAACATCACGTACTGGAATTAAACCTAGATGTCATTTTGTATTTTTTTTCGAAATTAGAAAAGTTAATTTTAGATTTTTTTTATTTGAATGTGACCTTACGGGAGATTCGGGGGTCAAATCTATTGTCGTGAAAAAAAACTCACCTGAATATAAATTAGATATTTATCAATTTAAAAAACAAAACTTTTAAATAGACTTCAACGACATCTCTTCTGAACAGCTTATTACTATTGAAAACTGACATCACGTAGTATTTCAATTGAATCTTGTTGCAATTTTATATTCATTTTCAAAATTAGAAAAATTAATTTTCAATCCTTCAGTATTGCCTGCGGCTTTGACGAAAATTCGTGATCAAACTTAATGACTGAAACTCACCTAGATATATTTAGATACCTTGGAGGAATAATGGGCTCCAAGGTAGATATCTACCAAGTTTTAACGAATTAGAATATATATATATATATATATATATATATATATATATATATATATATATATATATATATGTATGTCGGTCTGAAAAGGAACCTATGACAAAAAATGTACCAAGACAAGATCACTTGACGATGCTTGACTGATAACAGTTCCACCTTTTAATGAATAACCCTTCTCTCCACCTAAACATTCATCCTATCTGTGACCATCCTTCCTTACTTTCTCCGGGGGGGGGGGGGGGTAGGGTTACAGAGCGTCCTCTCTTTGAACGACTAAGCTTCCTTTCACATAAATTATCCATAACTCATTTAGTATCAGGGAAATATTAATTATATATATATATATATATATATATATATATATATATATATACACACACACATATATATGTATATATATATATATATATATATATATATATATATATATATATATATATATATATATCAGCTTGTGATGCAATCACCTGCATCTATATTCAACGGGTTTTTTTTTATTTGTGCAGTTTCCTTTATTATTATTATTGCTGACTAAGCTACAACCCTAGTTGGAAAACCAGGATGCTATAACCCCGAGGGCTCAAACAGGGAAAAATAACCCAGTGAGGAAAGGAAATAGGGAAATAAATAATTCACAAGCGAAGTAATGAATAATTAAAATAAACAATTTTAAGATCAGTGTCATGTTTAAAATAGATCTGTTATACATAAACTAGGGAGAGAGAGAGAGAGAGAGAGAGAGAGAGAGAGAGAGAGAGAGAGAGAGAGAGAGAGAGAGAGACACTAATGTCAGCCTGTTCAACATAAAACGTACGAGTTGGTTTGAGGACGAAAGTGTGTGCCTGAGAAATGACACATTGACATTCTTTTGACATTTCCCCCGAAGTTAGTGCGAACACTTTGGTTTTAGTTCGGGAATGTATTTATGTTGGGAATTAATTACTGTTTGTTGAAGTTTTGGAATTGACCTCGTACTTCTAGTGTAGCCATTCCTATCTGGGGTCCTCGGAACTTTCGGTTCTGTGAGCATTTGTGTTTTATTTAATTGTTTTTTTTTATCGATATATTAATTTTTCTTCGCGAAACGTACCGGGAGAAATGGTAGGATCAGAAGGAAAATTGTTATATATATATATATATATATATATATATATATATAGGCCTATATATATATATATATATATATATATATATATATATATATAATCTATCTATCTATCTATATATATATATATATATATATATATATATATATATATATATATATATATATTCCGTTTATTATATATGATACATTTTGCATATTTAGACTTGTTTTTTCATATTCAAATAAACTATATATTACACTCCTCATAATACTTCTCTATACCTCGGGATCAGAGACCCATGAGGGAAACAAATAAAAAATAATAGCTTCTAGTCAGCCGGGGAATCGAACTCGGGTCCGAGAAACTGAAGTAACAATGACAATCCGGATATTAGGAGGAGTATAATATATGGTTTATTTGAATGTATATATATATATATATATATATATATATATATATATATATATATATATATATATATATATATATATATATATATATTATTGGGGTACCTTGGAATAAGACAAATTGTCCAAGGGGCTCTTCAAGTAACAAAGGTTTGCAACCGATGCTCAAGCGAATGCAAATATTTGCGCTTTTCCGCCGGCAAATGTTTGTACGTATCGATCATCACGGATAGCTATTTTGCTCCTAATGAATGTCCTTCGCTTTGGACCCTGAAGCGAACGGTCAATTACTTCATTCCACGTCACCTGGAATGGCAAGAGCTCCATCAACACGAGGCTCGACGTGCAATGCAATTGATTTCCTGCCAAACTCTCGCTAACTAACTTGGTGCATAGTGGATGGTAATTATCATTTACATGGGGTAATTGTTATTCAGCTTTCATTTGCCGTTATTAGTTCTGAAATGCTGGAATGTTCTCTCTCTCTCTCTCTCTCTCTCTCTCTCTCTCTCTCTCTCTCTCTCTCTCTCTCTCTCTCTCTCTCTCTCTCGTGTTTTTAAGTGAACCAAATATGTAACGGTTATTCATCTTTTATTTGCCGTTATTGGTTCTGAAATGCTGGAATGTCTCTCTCCTCTCTCTCTCTCTCTCTCTCTCTCTCTCTCTCTCTCTCTCTCTCTCTCTCTCTCTCTCTCTCTCTCTCTCTCTCTCGTGTTTTTAAGTGAACCAAATATGTAATGGTTATTCATTTTTTATTTGCAGTTATTGGTTCTGAAATGCAGGAATGTCTCTCTCTCTCTCTCTCTCTCTCTCTCTCTCTCTCTCTCTCTCCTCTCTCTCTCTCTCTCTCTCTCTCTCTCTCTCTCTCTCTCTCTCTCTCTCTCTCTGTTTTTAAGTGAACCAAAGAATAATAAATCTTCTTTAGTTCATCCGTTAGTTGTTACGCATATTCTTAGATGTATATCATTTGTTTGTCTTTATGTATATGATTTTAAAATCACCCGAGTGACATTATTTTCTTATTACGTTTTCAAGTAGAGTATAATTTCTTGAAGTAAGAAAGATAGTGATTATAACATTAAGAAACTGCTGCCTCATTATTAATATTGTTTACAAAAAAAAAAAAAAAAAAAAAAAAAAAAAAAAAAAAAAAAAAAAAAAAAAAAACCAGTTGCCTGCATCCTACATCTACAGTCAACCAGTCACTCTCGTTAGCATATCTTTACATTTACAGTTAACCAGTCACTCATATGTTAACATAGCCTTACATCTACAGTCAAGTCACTCAGGTTAACATAGCCTTATATTAGATAAATTTTCATCACCAATAATTTCATTTATTCGTAAAAAAAAAAAATAAACTTCCTCTTAGTTTCTTATTGCCTATCAGTTTTACCATACGTTATTTTGTGTTTTATAAAATGAAATAAGTATTATTCCCTGTACTCTCAAACTTTTCCAATAAATGATTCACACCCCTCTTGATCCACAAATATTATCATAATCTAAACAACAGCTGTTCTCGGTCTTCCACGATTTTTTTTTATTATCTCGATTTGTTAATCAAGCGCACTTATGGTATATACATTAGACACGCGCGTATATACATAAATACATGTATACACATATACAGTATATATATATATATATATATATATATATATATATATATATATATATATATATATGTATGTATGTATATTTATATATATATATATATATATACTCTGTATGTTTATGCTTATGTTTCCCTGAGTCCAATTACATTTCAAGTGCTTTGTTTCTTGAGATATTTGGATCCGCTTTCCAGAGGAAGACTTGAAATCTCAAAGGATATTTTTGTCAAACACAATAATATCTATACTGCTTTTTAAGTGCTTGTATTGGAAAACTAAAGGAAAAAAAAAACTCGAAATTTACGATTATTATTGAGCACATTACAACTTAGAATCTGCGAAAGTGATCAGCAAAACTACTTACGCTTAAATATGCAAATGTATGTTTCATTAATTATGTGCTGAATTCAGCGTTTATGACACTGTAATAATTGAATATTTTATATAATGTCCACTTAGAAATCTCATTTGCATTTTTGGGAAAAATACAGATCATAATCCCTCCTTATCATGGCTTTGACCTAAGATCATAATCCCTCCTTATCATGGCTTCGACCTAAGCTTCATATAATTCAAGACTCCAGTGGAAGGCGAAAACGCCAGGGAATAATATTCCTCTTAAATGATATAGCAGCAGCTTTGTCATTCCTCCCCTGCATGATATTACCATCTGGAATTTCTATGAATATATTCGCTGAAAGGGTGAAGGTTACCTCCAAAGTTGACTGCGGCAAAAGTCGGTGGTGTTTCAACCAGCTTTGCCACTAAAAGCTCTTCTTCCAACTTCTTCCTTAAATGAGAAAACTCCGCCTCTCCTTTCTCCTCCTCCTCCTTCCTCCCCCTCCTCCTCCTTCCTCCCCCTCCTCCTCCTTCCTCCTGCTGCAATGTGAGGGAATTAGCAGTAAATCCTTCTCATCTGCGAGGGCTTAACCGGATTCCTAAAAAACGATTTGGTGGATGAGGCCTTTGCTTGTGACTGCTACACAATATATCCTGCGTGTTTTTATTTCTCTGTGTATATATATATATATATATATATATATATATATATGCATATATATATATATATGTATATATATATATGCATATATATATATGTATGTATATATATATATATATATATATATATATATATATATATATATATATATGTATGTTTCCCTGAGTCCAATTACTTTTAAGTGCTTTGTTTCCTTCTATATTTGGATCTGCTTTCTAGAGAGAGACTTGAAATTTCCAAAAAATTTACTCTCAACCACAATGATATCTGTACTGCTTTTTAAGTGCTTTCATTGGCAAGCAAAAGAAAAAAACTCGAAATTTACTATTATTATTGTGCACATTACAACGCAGAATTGTCGAATGTGATCAGTTAACTACTTACGCTTAAATATGCCACTATATGTTTCATTAATTTTGCGCTGAATTCAGCGTTTATGACACTGTAATAAATGAAACTGGTATATAATGTCCACGTAGAAATCTCATTTGCAGTTTTGGGGAAAAAATACGAACACGGACCATAATCCCTCCTTACCATGGCTTTGACTAAGCTTCATTTAATTCAAGACTCCAGTGGAAGGCGAAAACGCCAGGGAATAATATTCCTCTAAATGATATATCAGCAGCTTTGTCATTCCTCCCCTGCATGATATTACCATCTGGAATTTCTATGAATATATTCGCTGAAAGGGTGAAGGTTACCTCCAAAGTTGACTGCGGCAAAAGTCGGCGGTGTTTCAACCAGCTTTGCCACTAAAAGCTCTTCTTCCAACTTCTTCCTTAAATGAGAAAACTCCGCTTCTCCTTTCTCCCCCTCCTCCTCCTTCCTCCCCCTCCTCCTCCTTCCTCCTCCCCCTCCTCCTTCCTCCTACTGCAATGTGAGGGAATTAGCAGTAAATCCTTCTCATCTGCGAGGGCTTAACCGGATTCCTAAAAAACGATTTGGTAGATGAGGCCTTTGCCTGTGACTGCTACACAAAATTTCCTGCGTGTCTTTGTTTCTGTGTGTGTATATAGATATATACATATATATATATATATATATATATATATATATATATATATATATATATATATATAGTTTATGTATAAAGCCATAAATGCCTATTAATATTGGATTCTCTCTACCTCAGGATCAGAGACCCAAGGGGGAATCAACTTTATGATAATAGCTTCCAGTGACTTACCATCCGGCCACAAGGATATACAGTGTATATATATATATATATATATATATATATATATATATATATATATATATATACATATACATACATATATATATATATATATATATATATATATATATATATCATTATCATTATCATTATCTGTTGTGGCTGGTTCCCTGCAGGACAAAGGCCTTAGACATGACCTTCCACTTGGGTCTGTTCATGGTCTTTCTACGCCAGTTTGTAACTGCAAATATTTGTAGCTCATCAATCCATCGTCTTCTCTTCCTTCCCCTGCTTCTATTGCAATTTGTGGGGACCCATTCTGTTATTCTTAATGTTAGAATGGGCCTTTAGAGATTGCAAACGAAGAACACACACAATGCCTTTTCTCCGTGAAATAGGTGGCGCCGGAAGAGTTGTCTTTTTGTTTCTCAGAAAGTCCTTTGGGATGACGTTGCTAGCCCCTGGCCTATTTTCTTATCCTCAACTCGTCATGGTACTCATTACAGCTTGGTAGATATTTGAGCGATGATGTGCGATCGAATGTGGTTCTTGAAATCTGCACCTCAGTACTGTATCAGTTCAGTTGTTCATTGGCCTCATTGATCCAAGATCCAAAGCTTAAAGAGTGTGTTTAGGGAAGTGTTTCAGTAGGCTCTATCAGACCTGAACTGGGATAGTTTTGAACTAGGCATCACGCGGACTCAAGTCAATGTCATTATATCTTTTGTGACTAAATTGATTTGGTCGATTGTCAATATTACTTTTTTTTTTAGAAATGTCAGTAACTGAATGTTTGTTTTAATACTCATCAAAGATGCTTTTGGTCTCAGTACTTTTTCATTTTAATATTGCTGCATTTGCAGTGTTACTAATCAATAACTTATAGGCTTGAGCGAGCAGCTTAGTAACCTAGTTAGTTCTACTAAACAATACTGTATGAATATACAATACTGTAGATATAAGACCCAATGTTATTCGAGGTGGCACATGAGACCACTAACTATATACTTTGTTTCCATTTTATCTTTTATTTATGTCTTTTATATTACACACTGTTCCTATAACACCTGCTTCTAGGATATCCATAACATCTGATCGGCAAATCTCTAAAGATATTTCATGGGATTTTCGACCTTATCAGACATATCTTTTATTTATATGAATATGCTGGGAAAATAGATTTTGTCATCAATTCCCGTATTAGCATTACACAACCCAGTGTTTTTCGTCATTGAATTTGTCATTACTTTTAGTGGCTAGAATAAAAGAAATATGGCACGTACTATTTACCTAGTAATTACCAGACATTTGTTATTCATGTCTGTCCTCTTTTGTATATTGCGTAAGAAAGTTTCTTTGTTCTCTTTGTGATTCATATTTCTATATGATAAATGTTAGCTGATACGGAATACACTTCAAACTTTTTTTTTTTTTTTTTTTTTTTTTTTTTTTTTGTACCATGGTTCTTCAGGTTCTGCTTGAACACAAATTCAAGGGATGAAAACAAAGGGAACTTGACTGCAGAAAATTAGAAAATAGATTCTCAAAAATATAGAATATCAAGAATCATAAATGTCTAGGAATTAGGAAATAGCAGGTAATTAAAGGAAAGGTTGATATTTAGAACGCTGATCGTAAGATACAACAATGGGATACAGCTTCAAGTAGAATTTTGTCTCCTTGGTTTTGAAGGTTTAAAGGTCGCTCATGAATGACAAAGGCAAGGGTCAGTACAATCCCCTAAAGATTGACCATATTACATATGATTAGCGCCTAACACTCCTCTCCACCCAAGCTAGGACCAAAGAGGGCCAGGCAATGGCTGCTGGTGACTCGGAAGATAGACCTATAGGTTCCCCCAAACCTCCATCCTTAACTCACAAGGATGATGAGATTTCAGCGACCAAAGGAACTGACGAGTTTGAGCGGGACTCGAACCCCAGTCAAACAATCAACAGGCAAGGACGCTACCACCGGGCCACAAAACCCCTATAAAAGATAGGGTCTCGCAGCCTCACTCCGGCCCTTATCTTCGCCCCCTTTTATGCCTTCTACTTTACTTCCGTTCCGTTGTACAGTTGGCTTCATTAATTCAGGTACACAAACGTCTCTTTAGTTTTCTGTTGGGTGTACCGGAATTAATGGAGCCAACTGTACATACACTTTAAATAAACTTTAATTTCATAGTACATCCCTAGAGATTTCCTCCAGGTTACCCATCGGCACCGAATGGCATTCCCGGACCCATCGCCGAGCCCTGTTGCCCAGATTCCTTGAATTAAATATTATTAGCAAACCGGATGTATTTTTTTTTCTCATGAAGAGTTTGTATGTTTTAATTGATGTTTTATTAGTTATTAATATAATTTTTATGTATATACAGTATGTTTACACCCAGGGGCGCACGCGCAAATACACACACACACATATATATATACTATATATATATATATATATATATATATATATATATATATATATTTATATATATATATATATATGTGTGTGTAGGTGTGTGTACATATATGTACATATATATATACATATATATATGTATATATATATATATATATATATATATATATATATATATATATATATATATATATATATATATATTTAATAGACGTCATCAGTCACATAAGAACAAGTGAGCAGACTTGTTTGCAAAGTTGCGAGTTATTTTAAATTGTATTTTTAGATAATGTATGCAAATGGAATAGCGTTGATATACTGTGTGCATGATTGGCCCTATCGTAATTTAAGGGAAAAAACTCCATACAGAGGTAAATTAAGTTTCTATTTCCCTATTCATAAGCAATAATTCCTCACAAAACTATCAAATTTCATTAAAAGCAAGTATTAAACTTTGATTTGGAATATTCGACAGCTTCGGGTATTTTAACCTAACTCCCCTCCCCCCACAACTACATGTTTTTATATTCCCAAGAGATGAAACAAGGTATATTTCAACTAAGTAGTTATTTTAGTTATAGCTTATTTAGGAAATATTTATTTCAATATTGATACTGTTTTTAAGATATTTTATTTTTCCTTCTTTCCTTTCCTCACTGGACTATTTTCCCTGTTGGAGCCCTTGGGCTTATAGCATCCTGCTTTTCCATCTAGGGTTGTTGCTTAGCAAGTAATAATAATAATAATAATAATAATAATAATTATAATAATAATCCTGATGAAGGTTGATAATATATATACTGCATTTGTGGTTTCATGTAAAATTAAAAGACTTGATAAGTCCAAAATTGATGCTATGGAAATAGTCCTTGCATTCAGATATTGAGAAATATTTCCAATCTTTTTCACAAAAGGGTCGTTTATTTTACTACGATAATTTGTCTTTTTCCCTAAAATGATATTCAGTACCACTTAGTTGAATTATGTAGCTTTATCTCAAGTTTATTTAATAATTTTCATTTGTCATTTTAATGGCAATGCTCTTAAAGTTTATTAAAGACTGTTTGCATGCTGAAGACATGACCCAGGAGGAGTCATTGGTGTTTTACCATGAGTTTAATGCTTGCTTTTACTGTTATGCTTGATGTTTAATCCTAGAGCAGAGAGGGGGGTCAGGTATCATGCAGTGTCTAGCAGAACGCTAACTTTTATTACTCTCTCTCTCTCTCTCTCTCTCTCTCTCTCTCTCTCTCTCTCTCTCTCTCTCTCTCTCTCTCTCTCACTTTGATAAGTTTGTTTGTTTTATTCACGTTTTCCATTATCCTGATTGTATTAACTTTTTATTATGATTATCAAGTTCATGAGCTACATGTATGCGATCATCCAACCATATATTAACATTTTTGCTGATATCAAGTCTAGTGATTAACTTTGATGCGGATCATCCATCTATATATTATAATTTTGTGCTGGTTATCCAATTTATATATATATATATATATATATATATATATATATATATATATATATATATATATATATTTGGGGTGTGTGTGGCTGATCATCCAACCATATATTTTTTTTTTTTTTTTTTTTTATTATTTAATCTAAACATTAACGTTTTTGCTGATCATTTAACCAGACATCACCATTTTAGTTAACAATTATATTATTATCATTATTATTATTATTATTATTATTATTATTATTATTATATTACTAGCCAAGCTACAACCTTAGTTGGAAAAGCAAGATGCTATTAGGCCAAAGGCTCCAACAGTGAAAAATAGCGGTAAATCTTTTGCTGATCGACCTATCTACAGTGTACATTAACTTTTTTGCAGATCACCCAATATTAATCTAATATCTTTGTTCAATATTCAACACATACCTTAAAATTTTTCCTGATTATCCATTCTGTACTTTAACATATTTGCTTATTATCCAACCATTTAACATTTTTGTTGAATATTAACGCCACGTTAATGTATTTGGCAGATGAAGCAGCATTATCAATAAACTTTTTGCTGATTGTGCATTCCGTACATTAACAATTTTTGCTGATCATCCAATCCTATCTGTTATTTGTTCTACGGAATGATGAACTCAAACGCCATACGTTGACTAAATAACATTTTTTTATTCAAATATTAATCGTATTATTTCTTAGTCAAATGAAGGAATTGATATTCTGACTTAATTAATCAGTGGAAGCCCTTAACCGAAGGGTTGTGGTTCAGTGGATTCTATCAACCTGAGGAATTTCTAATTCCAAACAACGTAATCACAGTTCCTGATAGATCCGATAGTTTCAGTGCCACAATATACTGTATACTGTGTGTGTGTGTATATATATATATATATATATATATATATATATATATATATATATATATATATATACATACATGAATTTATGTATACAGTATATGTATTATACAGTATATACATACATGAGTTCATTTATATTTATAATATATATATATATATATATATATATATATATATATATATATATATATTTGTGTGTGTGTATGTGTCTTTGCTGAAAAAAATATGAAAATAAGTTGAATTTAGTTAATGCCTTTGCAGTGCAACGTCTGTTCTTTTCTGCTTTCTGCTATTTTTTCTTGACATGCCACATTTTTTTCGGATCGTTTGCCATTACTGGCCTGTTTGCTATTATTGTCTAAGGCCTTAGTTTTCTTGTTTGTCTCGATAGGAGAAGGACAATCCAATATCAAACTTTTGTTCTCTATATACCACTGTCTTGGTCTTGCTCTTGTTCTAGGGTAGACTCACACTATTATAGCTATTTACATTATGTCCTATCCTCACTGGGCTATTTTCCCAATTGGAGCCTTTGGGTTTATAGCATTCTGCTTTCCCCATTAGGATAGTATCAGAGCTAGTAATAATAATAATAATAATAATAATAATGATAATGATAATAATAATAATAATGATAATAATACTAATAATGATAATGATAATAATGATTAAATGTAATAATAATAATAATAATGATTAAATGTAATAATAATAATAATAATAATGATAGTTGAATATAATAATGATAATAACAAAACTAATAATGATAATGATAATAATGATTAAATATAATAAGGATAATAATAATAATTACATATAATAATGATAATAATAATAATTACATATAATAATGATAATAATAATACTAATAATGATAATGATAATAATGATTAAATATAATAATAATGATAATAATTATAATAATAATTAAAATGATAATAAGGATAATAATAATAATAATAATTGAATATAATAATGATAATAATAATACTAATAATAATAATAATAATAATAATAATAATAATAATAATCTTTTACACAAGGAATGACTCTGCTCAGTAAATGCAAAATATTTTCAGCTCATGGATGCTATGCTCTTTGGCGAAAATCTTCCCGTCGACAGAGGCGAAGTATATCTGCTGCTTCTTGATCGTGTGTTGAGTTCTGATGTGGCTTACATATTTGGAATGCTATTGTTACAAAAGGAATTTGAAAATCCTATTGGGATGTTGCCAAAGCTAGCTTAACTTTATATTTGACAATTTTTGCAATGACCAACACAGACATATTATCAAGAACTATTCTCGGTTGTGGTGGCTTATTGGAAGCGTCCCTGCTTGGGGCACGCCGGATTGGGGTTTGTGTTTGCTCAAATTCGATAGTTTCGTTAGTACCTGCAAAGTCAGTATCCTTGTGAGCTAAGTATGGGGTGTTTGGAGGAGCCTATAGGTCTACCTGCTGAGTCATCATCAACAGCTATTACCTGGCCCTCCCTGGTCCTAGCTTGAGTTGAAAGGGGACTTGGGCGCTGATCATATGTATATATGATCGATCTCTAGGGCATTGTCCTACTTGCTAGGGCAGTGTCACTGTCCATTGCCGCTGCCATTCATGAGTGGACTTTAAACCTTTAAATGATCAAAAGATGTGTGAAGAATTACGCCCTTATCTGGCCTCCATGACTCTCGCATGAAACATTTTGATATTAAGTGTGGATAATGTATGTTGTAATTATGACGTTGACTTTGGGTAGTCATAAGATTTAATGTATGAAAATCTGTCCATATAAGGAAATGAATGAATGGTGAAATTGAACTTAGCCATCACAATAATAGGACAACACTCTGTGGTATAACATTTAGTACGTGACGCCCACGTACAAAATTGGCTGTGATACAATAAGACAATTAAACCTCTTAATTAGTGTGACAGTGCAAAAAGAGAACCATTTTGCGAAATGTCAAGCGAGTAAGTGACCAGTCTTGTTCTTTTAGTGAATATTAAAATCAATTGACGAATTAGCCCAGGCCAGGTGAGGCTGAAGTGATTGTTTGGCATAGTAATTATTGATTTTAAAATGATTTATATGAATGTATATTTCTTTACGTGAAATTCATCTCGAGAAATTCTTAGAAATAGAGGAAACTCCAATTGCATTCTTTGGGACAAAAAGGCGAAATCTTACCCCAGACTCCCTAAGCTTCCTATAATTAGAGAATCCTGTAGAGGGCGAAAACGCCATGGAATATTATTCCTTTAAATGGTATATCAGCAGCTTTCTCATTCCTCCCCTGCATGGTATTACCATTCGGAATTTCCATGAATATATTCGGCGTAAGGGTGAAGGTCACCTCCAAATTTAAGGCCGCTGGAGTCGAGGGTATTTCAACCAACTTTGTAACTTCTTCCTCAAATTGAGATAAATACCCCCCCCCCCCCTTCCTCTGTTTCTCCCTCTAGCTCCTCGTCCTCCCTAAAATAGGGAGAATTTCCCATAATCCTTTTAGGGTTGTGGGGGGGGGGGGTCGATGTGGTAACGTCCCTGACTGGTGAACGCTAGACTGGGGGTTGAGTCCCTCTCAAACTGGTTAGTTTCTTTGGTCGCTGCAATTTCACCATCCTTGTGAGGTAATTAATGGGGGAGCCTATAGGTCTATCTGCTGAGTCCTCAGCAGCCATTGCCTGGCACTCCTTGGTCCTAGCTTAGGTGGAGAGGGGGCTTGAGCGCTGATCATATGTATATATGGTCAGTCTGTAGGGCATTGTCCTGCTCGATAGGGCAATGTCACTGTCCCTTGCCCCTGCCATTCATGAGTGGCCTTTAAACCTTTAAATCTGCAAGAGCTAAGATGGATTCTTGAAAACTGTTTGCTCCTCCCTATTATATGATTGAAAAGGTCTGGAAAGTATTTGCTCTCCTAGTACCGGGATGGTTATGGTAACTGTCTCCTTTCCAGTTCATTCTTGAAGTAAAACCACTTTATGTTATATTGTCCACAGTTTAGTGATATAAGAATAAAAGCAATTCAGCTCCAACAACCATACGAAGAAGATAGTGCACAAATAGTTGGAAAATTCCTTTTTTTTTTTAAGAAAATATTGAAAATAAGAAAAGTGTACTACAACAAATGTGGATGAAAAGAGAAAAACTAGTGAAAATAAGGAACTCAAAACTAAAAGACACAGAGGCGCCGTTGCAAAGGCAAAGCCTCAACCTGAACCTGAACCTGAGTGAATTTTTGCTTTAGAAGTAGTATCAGTTTTATAGAGGAAGATGGAATCCTTTTATAAAACATAGTCTTATGATATAAGGTTTTAAGCAAACGAATTCTTAGGTGATTTTGATATTTTCATACCGGTATATCTTATTTGAATTTTAGCTCCAGGAAATGTTTTATTTCACGATTATATAAAAAGGTTCATGAGACATTTAAAAGTATTGATTTTCGGCGTCAGTTGACCGGCATTGTTATTTTAATATAATTAATCGACCTTTTGCAAATAAATTAGTGTCTGCACTGCATAAATTACTTGCCTTTTTGTTTGCTAGCATCGTTGCCATACATTATCTTGATTTATCGAACATCCAGATAATTCTTGATTAATGATCGTAAAATGGAAACGCCTGTGGAATAATTACTCTCTTATTCTTCAGTTCAAGATGTTTAAGTTTTGATGCTTTTAAGTACTATTTTTTATTGTTGTATATATGAAATGAACAATAATATTCATGATTTTCATGGCCCAATTTAGGACCCTAGATTTAGTTGAATTATTCTAGCTGAAAGAGGAAATAGCTGGTTCTTATTTTCAGTGTTATTTCTCTGGTGAAACTTGAAGGGTAGAGTTTTTAGATGAATTATATTGTACGGATTTATGTTT
>NC_090737.1:18633877-18643877 GCF_036898095.1 Palaemon carinicauda
AAACATTGATGGGCTTTAGCAAATAAAACTTGAGTGGTTTGGATAGACTAGCAAACTGTTTTGGGGAAGGTCCTTCTGGAAGACGCAACTTTACAACTAAGGAAATTGCGTTGACCATCTATTGGCTTTCGTTTGTTTTCCTGCCTGAGTTTTTTTTAGTTGTTTGCTTCTTTCCATTCTTTTTATTATTTCTATTTTATTTTGTCTATATTGTTATTTAATTACTATTGTATTATTATTATTATTATTATTATTATTATTATTATTATTATCATTATCATTATTATTATTAATGTTAGTTTTAATCTTCTTCTTCTTCTTCTTCTTCTTCTTCTTCTTCTTCTTCTTCTTCTTCTCTTTCTCCTTCTCCTTCTCCTTCTTCTTCTTCTTCTTCTTCTTCTTCTTCTTCTTCTTATTATTATTATTATTATTATTATTATTATTATTATTATTATCATTATTATTATTATTATTATATTAGCACTTTTGCAATGATAGCTCGAAAATTATATCAACACGAGAAATCAGAAGAGTAGCAGCCCTATGCTGAAAATAAATGAATAATTACAAAAACAAAATATAAAAGAAAAACACAAAAATGCTTTACATATATATATATATATATATATATATATATATATATATATATATATATATATATATATTAAGAGGTTGAATAGATAAGTAACAGATAAACTGATAAACGAGACATGTCTCCCTGTTCAATAACAAACTGATAAACGAGACATATCTCCCTGTTCAATATCAAAGCATTTGCACAAAGTTTCAACTTTGAATTATGTATTTTTATTTGTAATGTTTACACGAGAATTTTAGTGAAAGAGTAAAGTCAACCGTACAATTTGAACTAAAGAACCCATTGTGTCATAACAGCATCTGAATCATCAATACTATTCCCAGCATGAATTTTTTCATATCTAAATAATCTCTCTCTCTCTCTCTCTCTCTCTCTCTCTCTCTCTCTCTCTCTCTCTCTCTCTCTCTCTCTCAAGGGACGTAGAAACCTTAAGAGAGGATATAATGAAGTTACGAGAATAGTCCAGAAAATGGCGAATACCTTTCAACTGTGGGAAATGCAAAGTTGTGCACATAGGTTATAGTAACCCACAATCAGATTACTAACTGCTGGGTAATGAAATAGGAAGTGTAGACCAGGAGGAAGATCTTGGCATTATTATCAGCAAGGATTTGAAGTTCATCAAACAAAGAAGAAAAGGTGAAAAGAAAGCACAAAAACTAATAGGTTACACGAGGAGACAATTCAAATACAGAAACAAAGACACTGTACTACAGCTCTACACATCAATAGTAAGTCCTCATTCAGAATACGGAGTCCAATTGTGGGCTCCATGTATTCAGAAGGATATAGATAGACTGGAGGCAGTACAAGCTAGGGCCACCAGACTAGTCCATTTCTTTTAGCGAGGGAGATTTGCACCGACTCGCAGCGGTGCCCTTTTAGCTCGGAAAAGTTTCCTGATCGCTGATTGGTTATAATGATATTGTCCAACCAATCAGCGATCAGGAAACTTTTCCGAGCTAACAGGGCACCGCTGCGAGTCGGTGCAAATCTGCCTCGCTAAAAGAAGTGGACTATAGTTCCAACGCTAAGACAATTTGCATATAGACAGAGGATAGAACGCTTGAACTTATTTGATCTACAGACTTAACGACTAAGGGGACAATTAATAGAGGCATTCAAATACTGGAATAATAAATGTAGATTACATTATATTCACGCTTAGTTCAAATCAGTCCAGAGGTAACGGATACAAATTGGAATTGAAAAGATACAAAACCACTCACTGTGGTAATTTATTTACATACAAATTAGCAAAATCATGGAACAGACTTCCAGCGGATGTAGTAAACAGTAACACGGTAAACGAGTTCAAGAATAAGTTAGACAAGATCGTAAAACTTCTCTGAATGCTTAAACTGAATCGCTCTTCCCAAGAGGTAGACTAATAAGTCTTTGAGACATCCAAAATCCTTATAACTCTCTCTCTCTCTCTCTCTCTCTCTCTCTCTCTCTCTCTCTCTCTCTCTCTCTCTCTCTCTCTCTCTCCCCTCATATGCTCGTTGAGGTCAGTAACAAGGAGCGCTGGTTTGACTCGAAATTATTTTAATATCGTATTTTGTTGAGGAGAAAATTATATTTTCCGATTAAAAGAGAAATGCAATAGATGAATAGTTGTAGTTTTCGATATGGATGAAAGAAAGGGAGGGAAAGTTTAGAAATATTAGATTAACTTGAGAAAAGAAATTTTGTTTCGAGTGAATCAATGGGTTTTAAATGTTTAAAGGTCGCTCATGATTGGCAGAGGCAAGGGATAGTGTCATTGCACTAACAAGCAGAACAATGCCCTAGAGACTGACCATATATTATATGATCAGCGCCCAAGCCTCCTCACCACCCAAGCTAGGACCAGGGAGGGCCAGGCAGTGGCTGCTGATGACTCAGCAGATAGACCTATAAGCTCCCCCAAACCCCCCCAACCTTAGCTCACAAGGATGGTAAGGTTGCAGACACTAATGGCACTACCGAGTCTGAGCGAGACTCGAACCCCCGACTGGCAAACGCCAGGCAGAGACGTTACCAATCAGGCCACAACAACCTATAAAGAATAAAAATTTTGTCAGTTGTACAAGTCATAAGATAAGTCAAAGTAATGAGATTACATCTCTTGACATACGCGTAATAACGCTAATTAGACCTATTAATTAGTAAGAGGATCTTTAAATATTCGTGTGTTAATTGCTTATTTGAGGCATTACCTAAGGCTAGAGAACATGCGAATGTCCAATTATAATATTTATAATCCTGTTAATAAACACATGTTTATTAAAGAAGGTTTATCGTCACGTCTGTATAACTGTCGCATGCGTGTGTTTTCCACCCAATAACTGCCCGTAATACACACACACTCATACATACATACACACACACACACACACACACATATATATATATATATATATATATATATATATATATATATACATATATATATGTATATTATATATGTATTAAATATGTATATATATATATATATATATATATGTGTGTGTGTGTGTGTGTGTTCGTGCGTGTACCCGTTGATATACATATAAAGCTTACTCACACACACACACACACACACACACACATATATATATATATATATATATATATATATATATATATATATATAAATGAAATATCTTAGCGGCGTCCAGAATCAAGGATAGCATCTCTCCTGACAAACAAAGCTACGGATAGTTTTCAGGATAACAGGATGCCTGCATCGGCGTTTCTTCATTTGTTATATGATGTCGATGCATGTTTTGAATCTCGTTTTTGCGTGGCTCTTCATCAGTATAATTTTTTTTATGGAATTACACTTTGATAGAAAAGCTATGTAGGAGAACATTTTAAGATGCAAAAATGTTTAAACATTCCGAAATTAATTGATAAAATTTATAGATAAAAGATTTAAGATTCTTCAATTTAAAAATTAAGATCAATTTTGAAATTCATGAATGATTTTTCACAATGCTTCATAGAATTTCTTTTGCCTGATATCAAAAGCTCACGCTTCCATTTTTGCAACGGGATTGACATCGGTTCTTCAGTAACGTCATTTGTTATTCAATGCATATCACAAATCTAAATTTCTGAGGGGACGAGTAAGCTTCACAATTTAGTCTGCTTTAAATAAGAGGTGGCGTTCCTGGAGAAATGACATCAATCCCATTGCAAAAATGTACCGTTGCATTTTTACGATTTGTGTACCCTATCAAATACTTTATATATCCAAAATCTAAAGACATTTTAATAAGCTTGGTTTAAAAGATATAATTATTATTTATAACTGTTATATAATAACTCGATTGTAAAAAAAAAAAAAAAAAAAAAAAAAAAAAAAAAAAAAAAAAAAAGTGAACAGGGCCCAACATCAAATTAGCAAAAATGTGTTTGCATGATAGAATTGAAAGCCTGGTGTTTGTAAGGAGTTCGATTTGCTATTGATGAATATTTGCTTTAGATGTATAACACAGCTTTGGTGAAGTTATCAGTTAAAAGTGTGCATGTGAATATATGATTAACGCATGTGTATAAACATGCGTGCGTGGTCATGCATGTTATAATGACTTATTGAATTTAGATAACTAGCAAATACTTAGTAACACCGTATAAAACCCCATTCTGAGTGGTGATACATTAACGTGGTGAAAGGTTTGTGTATCAATATGATCAGCAAAGCTAGTCAGGATCACCCATACTAGGTTAGTTTGGGGTGAGCGATCAGACTAAAGTCTTCCACCATCACCAATCCGAATTGGCCAACGTAGTGATGAAATTGTCAAATCCAAGAAATTAATAAGCACATGTCTAAGGCCTTTGTACTGCAGTGAACTAGAAATTGCTGCATTTTTCGTTGTTGTTGTTGGTGTGTGTATAAAACATGTCTCATTATTATTAAATTATTGTTATTATTATTACTTGCTAAGCTACAACCATAGTTGGAAAAGCAGAGTCCTATAAGCCCAAGAGCTCCATCATGGAAAATTGCCCAGTGAGGAAAGGAAATAAGGAAAATACAAGAAAAGTAATAAACAATTGAAATAAAATAATCTAAGCCAGAAATGTTTGAAACCATGAATTTTCTTCCTTGCATTAAATATAAATACATTGCTTATCGAATTCCATCAGAGAGACGATTATGTTGATAGGAGAAGCATGCCAGTCTACGGAGGGAACATTACCGGCACAAAGAGATACCTCTGTTTAATTATTCACCAAACAGCCGTCCATTCCGACGTAGCTTCGACTGTTATTATCTTGATTAGCATTCAGGTGTCGTCTCTTTCGAAATAGAAAGGTGTTGGCGGTATTTGTATTTATTATTCTCTCTAAGAATAAATGATAAGATGATGTTTTGAAAACTCTTATGATTATTTTATCTTTGTTTTGCTAGACAAATTTTGTTTTTTGTTGACTGAATTTGCGATCTTAAGGTAAGTTATGTATATTATTATTATTATTATTATTATTATTATTATTATTATTATTATTATTATTATCATTATTATTATTATTACTACTTGCTAAGCTACAATTCTAGTTGGAAAAGCAGGATTCTATAAGCCCAGGGGCTCCAACACGGAAAATAGCCCAGTGAGGAAAGGAAACAAGGAAAAAGGAAATATTTTAAGAACAGTAACAATATTGAAATAAATATTTCCTATATAAATTATAAAATCTTAAAAAAAAAAAAACAAGAGGAAGATAAATAAGATAGAGTAGTGTGCCCGACTGTACCCTCAAGCAAGAGAACTATTTAGTTCGTGTAATACATCTAAAGATTACGAGATATCATTGATGTGTTTAATTTCTTTTCTGATTAATGGCATTTGTTGATAAGACGAATTACGATCATTATGGTGTTGAAACCATTTGTGCTGTCTTCATAATTATTATGATAGATCCATAATTCATAACCAATAGGTCAATATTATCATGATATTGATATACAACTAGCGTACGCGACCCATGAAAAAATGACGGCTATATATTCAGATAGATATGCACGCACGCATATTGAACCCTTTCCACCCCCTCCAACTTTGCCAACTACAGCACCGCTCCTCCATACCCTAGGGACGGAGAGAGACCGAGTAGTTATATGTCTTGCCGCTGAACATGACCGGAATGAAATGCATATATATATATATATATATATATATATATATATATATATATATATATATATATATATATATATATATATATATATATATATATATATATATATATATAATATATAGATATATCCAGACAATTGCTCTTTATTATATATGGGAGATGTTTCATGTAGATTTGCTTTTCGACAATACTTTCTGTTCGGTTTTTAACAATCGTCAAATATGCTCAGACGAATGAGAAATTCTTAAATACCTCGATATCTTTTTCAAGAGAATCTTCTTCATTTGAGAAACGGTTAAAGGTTTAAAGGTTACTCATGAATGGCAGGGGCAAGGGACAGTGGCATTGCCCTGTCAAGCAGGACAATGCCCTAGAGAGATATGATCAGCGCCCAAGACCCCTCTCCACCCAAGCTAGGACTAAGGAGGGCCAGGCATTGGATGCTGATGACTCAGTAGATAGACCTATAGGCTCCCCCCCACCCCATCCTTAGCTCACAAGGATGGTGAGGTTGCAGCGACCGAGGAAACTAATAAGTTTGAGCAGGACTCGAACCCCAGTCTGGCGTTCACCAGTCAGGGACGTTACCACGTCGACCACCATAACATTATTATTATTATTATTATTATTATTAGCCAAGCTACAACCCTAATTGGAAAAGCAAGATGCTATAAGCCCAAGGGCTCCAACAAGAAAGGATAGCCCAGTGAGTAAAGGAAATAAGGAAACAGATAAACGATATAGAGAAAAGGAGTTATGACAATCCCCATCATCTGGTTTTCCTCTCGATCTTTTAAATCACCTTTACGAGAGATGGGCGTCGATGACCGGAGCTTAATTAGTCACTGAATGACAATCAATGACCACGGTCGACCACCGGTCCCACCGCCTTAATGTGAATTGTGGTCATTTGAAAATAACAGAGAAGTGATAGTTCCCTAAGGAGAATGAAATTTGAAATAGAGGCAATAGAATAAATGGTTATTGTTTTATTCTTTTTAATTACAAATATTCCTTTATGTGATGTTCGGCCTTTATGCAAGAGTTGTTGATAATTCTAACACGCTGTTAGATAACGAGTACCTTTTTAAGCTATTTTTATAACCTATTTTGAACCATGTTAAACCTATTTTGATCCTTTTTAAAAACCTATTTTGAACCATTTTAACCTATTTTAAACCTAATTTGAAGCTTCTAATCTACTAACTTTTTAACCTGTTTTGAACATTTTAAAACTATTGTGAACCTTTTTAACGTATTTCATTTTTTTTACCAATTTTGAACTTGTTTCTTAACCTTCCAATCCCCTTAGACAGTTATATACACCATTCGAAAACTTAAGATTTTTATCTGTATTTTTTGGTTTCTTATAAGTTTTGCATAATCCTTTCATTATAAGTAGTTATTAATATTGGAATAACCCAAAAAGAGGATGTACTGGAGAGTTAAGATTAATCGGAATATAACCTGATAATAATTTTACAAAAATCGGAAGAAAAACTTAAGAAATTATCATTATTATTATTATTATTATTATTATTATTATTATTATTATTATTATTATTATTATTAATCTTATTATTATTATTATTATCATTATAGTTAATATATCTATTATTATTACTTGCCAAGCTACAACCCTATTTGTAAAATAAAATATTTAAAGAACAGTAACAACATTAAAATAAATATTTCCCATATAAACTATAAAAACTTAATCCAAACAAGAGGAAGAGAAATTAGATAGAATAGTGTGCCCGAGTGTACCCTCAAGCAAGAGAACCCTAACCCAAAACAGTGGAAGACCATGGTACAGAGGCTATGGCACTACCCAAGACTAGAGAACAATGGTTTGACTTTAGAGTGTCCTACTAGAGATTATTTTTTTCTGAAAAGACATAATGTTTAAAGAAAAATAGATGCATTCCTATTCATTGTCTTTTTATGACCTTCGACACCCTTAAGATTAACCCTGAGGAGAATGTGTGAAAAAATAGATAAAAATCGGAAAAGAATAACAAATAATTATAACAGATATTACTAATGAGTTTATTTTTCTTTAAAAAAAATATGTATTTTTAACTTAATGTGATATTTTTTCTTGAAAAAATATTTTACCCTTAAAAGCTAATATATTTTTTCTTGAAAAAATGGCGTTTTCCCTCAAAAAAATTCATAGAAACTATTTTTTCCTTAGAAAATAATTATTGTTTCATGAAAAAAAAAAATTCATTTTTTCCATTAAAAAATACTATATTTTTCTTATAATATATTTTTTCTTAAAAAATAATGTTTCCCTTCAAAAAAAATTCATACAAAAATAGTTTTTTTTTTTTTTCATAGAAAATATTTTCTTTTCTTCAATATTTTTTTTTCCTAGAAAAATACTATATTTTTTTCTTATAACAAAACATGCATTTGTATCCAGTATCTCTTAATAACCTCAGACCTCTATCACCTTGGCAATGTGTCTGCCCATTAACTCGTTTCAACGGAACATTCCACAAAGCATTGCTCAGATACACAAGTACCATTCTCCTGCTACTTTTGGCCTCAGCATTCCTACTTACTCCCGTCCAGAGGTACATTAAAGTAGCCATTAAGACATACAACATCCGCGGATGAGACACTTTTAACGCGAAATGGATAGTGGCACAACGGGCGTTCTCTCTCTCTCTCTCTCTCTCTCTCTCTCTCTCTCTCTCTCTCTCTCTCTCTCTCTCTCTCTCTCTCTCTCATAATAATAGTATTAATAATGATTAAAGTTTTAATGAAAATGATAACAATGTTTTAATAAAAACTCTCTCTCTCTCTCTCTCTCTCTCTCTCTCTCTCTCTCTCTCTCTCTCTCTCTCTCTCTCTCTCTCTCAAGTATGTATATTTCGACAAAGACTGTCCATTTCAGCTTTGGAGAATAGCTTGAAATATTTTTTTACGCTCCATTAAATACCTGAATTCATCATTCCCATGTGTAACATAAACATGAACATGATGATGACATAACAACAAAGAATTACATCAAGAAAGTGGTCAGGGACGCATAAGGTAAATCTACTTTCCGTGTATATAATAGGCCTATGCGTTAAGAAAAGATATTCTCGTTGTGTGTAGGTTTCCTTTTAACGTTTTTATTTTTCATTTGGATTTAAGTTTTTATTATTATCTTAAATCTAATTTTTGGGAATGATTAGTTACTTTGATTATTCTGGAAACAAGATTACGCATTATATCACTTATTTTAAAAGGGAAGACACTGTTGAATACAATAATATGAATGATTTTGAAAAAATATTTGGTATGCTGATGACGCTGTCCTTATTAGCAGAAACCCACATTATTTCCAACGCATGGTTACAAGAATGCATGAAATATCACACGAGGTTAGGCTCAAGGTAAATAGAAGAAAGACAGAGATGATGAGAACTGAATATGCATTGAAAGATGAAATATCATTGGAAGGAAAAAGAATTAATTAGGTAGAATCATTTACATATTTAGGAACTAAGATCTCTAATACAGGGTCTGTAGAACAGGAGTTTAATGAAAGATTGAAAAACGCAAATCAGACAATGGCTAGGTTTAGTAAAATTTCGAAAACAGATCTCCTGAAATTAAATGTAAAAATTAGGCTATGTATTAGTTTAGTGAGCTCTATGTTACTGTATGGACATGAGTCATGGTATGACAATGAAGCAATCTCCAATAGATTTGGTAGATTTGAGAACAAAGCCTTCAGAAGGATATTGGGAGTTGAATGGCAGGACAGGATCATAAATGAAACTATAAGAGAGATAACTCGAATGCTATATTTGGATGAAATCATGCTGAAGGGTAGATGAAGATGGTTTTGGTATTTTCCTCGCACTCCCAAGAGAAATTAGTTCACCAAACTTTCAACTGGGCTACACAAGGCACTAGAAGAGTTGGAAGACCCAGGCCTACATGGCTGAGATCCATGAAGCGTGAAGTAGGAGACGATGATTGAAAAGCTGAAGATAGAGACGGCTGGCGAAATCTAACGGAGATCATTTATGTCAATAGACGTATGAGGAGATGATGATGATGATTTGATACGAAATTTAATGCCCCCCTCCACTATTCTTTCCTGCATTTGGTCCAGCATTCCATATGGTATTAATCCATATGCAGCTTTAAATAGCAACGAAAACGTCTTCATTTTCCCATTATCATAAATATCACAAAACAAAATAGTGTGAGACCCAGAACTCGAATTGCAGTGACGCCTTAAAGACTTTAGCGAGTGAACCCAATTTCAGGAAGATTTAACTT
>NC_090737.1:18648877-18661858 GCF_036898095.1 Palaemon carinicauda
CTGCCTGATGTTAGCATTCCCGAAAACTACTTTCTACCTGCTGTTAACGCTTATGAAAGCTACTTTTTCTGTAATATAAGCACTTTTGGAACCTACGATCTGTTTGATGTTAGCACATCCGGAAAAAAAACACTTTCTGCTCTTTGGTTTCAAATTGTAAATAAACCCAAAAGTGTTAGGCCACCAGACTGACTACACCATTGTTGCGTCAACCTCCTTAATCAATTTTAATCTATTTTCTTGGCGCTCTTTTTATTTAAGAGTGTCAACTGCAGAAGTTTGAATGAATTCAATTTCAGACCATAAATAGATGGAACCTTAAGTTTTCATATCTTTAAAGGTATTGATCTCCGATTAAGCTTTGGATAAAGAATTGAAGAAGGATTCAAACGAAGTGTGGCCGGAGGAGGATTTTAGCCCAACGAAGGCGTTCCATAAGATCCCTAATTCTGATAAGGTGTCTTCCGTTTATAGGCCGAGGGAGGAATGTTGGCATTCGTCTCAGGAGGCGTTGTTTATGCAAAGGACCTGTTTAGATTTATCACGTTCCATACCATCTCTCTCTCTCTCTCTCTCTCTCTCTCTCTCTCTCTCTCTCTCTCTCTCTCTCTCTCTCTCTCTCTCTCTCTCTCTCTCTTTCAGGCTTAGGGAGAAAAAGCCATTCCTTGCTGCCTATTTCCATTATGAGTTTCATAAGATTTTATGGGAGGTTAAGACCATTTTCTGTTTGTTTACAAGAGTATTCCCTTTAAAAATATTGATAATTGATAAAGAAAATTGTCCTAGCTGCTTCATAGTTTTTGTTATGGACATCTTTCTAGAGTGTGTGTGTGTGTGTGTGTGTGTGTTTTTTTTTTTTTTTTTTTTTTTTTTTTTTTTTTTTTTTTTTTTTTTTTTTTTTTTTTTTGTATGTAATACCACATTGCCTCTTAGCATCCCACATTCCTCATATTTCTAATAAGTGTGTCACTAAAAAGCTTTAAAAAGCCCCAAAAAGAAGAACATAATTATGAAGAAATATCTGCTCCCATGCTCACACCCGTAAATCTTTCAAATTTTGTTAATATTTGTTAGAGAAGAAACAATCCATGATCTCAAGCGTAGCACGATTTTTAGCAGCCTCTCGGCCAAGTGGGTGAACAAGGGTCTCCGGGTACAAATCAGGACAGCAGTTGGTAAGCCTGAGCAGTGGGAAACTTGATTAAAGGTCAGTGCAGGTCAACAGAGATTAGGTATTCTGGTGAACTAGGCTCATACTCAGGTTAGTTAAAAAAGGATCATAGATGTTTGGTATTGATAAATATTTAGGAAACTTCAAGGGAGCTCTTAGGTGCTCTACATGCTGTAGAATATACTCTGTTCTTTTCTCTAACTTTTGTTACTATTATTATTATTATTATTATTATTATTATTATTATTATTATTATTATTATTATTATTAGCTAAGATACTTGGAAAAGCAGGATGTTATAAGCCCTATGTTTTTAACAGGGAAAAATAGCCTAGTGAAGAAAGGAAATAAATAAACTGAGGAAAAGGGAAATAAATAAACTATATAAGAAATAACTAATACAAAATGAATATGAAATAACTTGGGATCAGTAACAAAGTTGAAATACATCTGTCATATGTATACTATGGAGGGAGAGACTTATGTCATCCTAAAAAAAAAAAAAAAAAAAAAAAAAAAAAAAAAAAAAAAAAAAAAAAAAAAAAAAAAAAAAAAAACTGCAATTTTGAACATTCCACATACTGTTCACAGCTGGAATAAAAACTCTAGAATATTTTGTAGTGTAGCTTTCTGATGGAAGAGGCATGACTTAAAATTAACTGCATACTAGTACTATGTATAGGATGGTGCAGTATAAGAAGATCTGAATGCAAAGGATATCCAGAGTTATGAAAAATTTTATGTAACGTCCATAAAAAACTAACTGAAGGACGGTGCCAGAGATTAATGTCGAGATCAAGAAAAAGAAATTTTTAAAGACTGCAAGTTTTTGTTCCAAAAATTAAGAAGAGAGTCAGCAGCTGAAGAAAAAGAAAAACAGAAGAATAATACTCGAAACAAGGTAAAATGAATGAATTAGATAATTTCTTAGATATATCACCAAAAATTTTGAAAGACTTCTTCAATTAGCCAGTTTTTTTTTTTTTGGCAGTTGAAGAAGAAAAAGACCGAATGTGTTTTTCAAAAGAAAATTTATAATCAAGAATCGCATATAGTTAAGAAAAACATCATTAATGTACACATCTGGATGTTGAGGAGCCACTGTCCTTAACCTACTTATAATCATACTTTGCCTTTTGTTATTTTTTAACTTCATGCTCCATAAATTGAGCCATGCACTAATTTTAGCTACATCTCTATTACGGGATTCAGGAACCCCAGATCTACGTTCAGGAGATGGAATTGAAGTAAAGAGAGTAGCATCATCTGCATATGCAACGCGCTTGCTTTCTAACTTTACCTTTAATAAAAGCTTACTGAATGGGTAGCCCTTCAGTGTTGCCATTGGTAACTTATCTCAATAGAATGTTTTAATTCTTGTTGAAGATGGAGTCATAGAAGGTTAGGTTACTCCTTTCCAATGGCAGATGTTACGTGCATCCTAATCTGAATTTAGAGAATTTTCATGTTAACCCTTTTTCTTTATCGTGCCTCCACGTGTGATGTTCTCCCTCTCTAGGGAAAGGTGATTGTCACTCGGGCTGATAGGGGAGTGAGAGTGGTTAATTAAAAACGTGACAAAAGGTATTTAGGAAATTTAAGCTTCTCTACAATTTAGTTTAACGGTAGGGGTGCGAAGTCGGAAGTCGAGCTGTAGATGCCAGAACAACTGAGAGAGAGAGAGAGAGAGAGAGAGAGAGAGAGAGAGAGAGAGAGAGAGAGAGAGAGAGAGAGAGAGGTAACTCAACTGTTATTTTTAGCTTTATAGAACTAAAATAACTTGACTGAATTTTTACACTATACAAAGTCGGAACCTTTGCTTAAAATATTTAATAAAGAAATAGATAAACATAGGCAAACTTAGTCTCCCTAAAACTTTCATTTGAGCAGTGAATAATTAATTATCCGTCGATCGCATACAGTACGTAGACGTATATATGTGTGTGTGGTTATCATCATAGCTAGTCCAATGCTGGCAAAGTCCTCAGTCATGTCCTTCCACTTCTGTCTATTTATGGTCTTTCTTTGCTAGTTTATACTCGCAAATTTTCATAGCTCGTCAATCCACCGTCTTCTCTTCTTTCCCCTTTTAGGTTATACATATATATATATATATATATATATATATATATATATATATATATATATATATATATGTGTGTGTGTGTGTGTGTGTGCGTGTATATATGTCACTAACACTCGTGATTTTAATCAATGTAAATATCAACCACAACAGCATTTGATACCGAATTCTACCTTGGGAATATATATCCACTGGAATTCATTTATGATATATAATAACTTCTGATTGAGCAGAGATTCGAACCCCTGCCACTCAGTCGAAACCATACCTGCGAGGACTCTACCAATTGAGCTATTGATAGTTTAATTGGTAGAGTCCTCCCAGGCATGGTTTCGGCTGAGTGGAAGGGCTTCGAATCTCTGCCTAGCAGAAGTTATCATAAATAAATTTCAGTGGATATATATTCCCAAGGTATAATTCGGTATTAAATGTCATTGTGGTTGATATATACATATATATATATATATATATATATATATATATATATATATATATATATATATATATATATATAATCTTGTGTCAGCAGATTGAGAGATAGCACCTAATTTATTGGCCATAACGATATGCTCATCCTCAACTGTATGACTAATGTACTATTGATATAATTTCTTCGTATAAAAAACCACTAGTAGTAGACTCACCCCTTGTTTCCGAGGAATGTTTTAATCCATTAACTTCTAACTATAGTATGGAGCTTGAACCATTTTTTCAATCATGTCATAGGGATTACGCGACTACCATTGGAATTTCAAGTTTGTTTAAAGGTCACTTCCGAATGGCAGCGTCAGTGAACAGTGACAATGCCCTAGCAGGACAATGGCCTAGAGACTGCCCATACAATTTACACATATGATTAGCGCCCAAGCCCCTTCTCCACCCACGCTATTACCAGGGAGTGCCAGGCAATGGCTGCTGATGTTTCAGCGGGTAGACCTTTAGGCTCCGCTAAACTTAGCTCACAAGAATGGTGAGGTTGCAAACACTACAAGAAACTATCGAGCTTGAGCGGGGTTCGAACCCCAGTCCGTCAGATCTCCAGTGTTGTGGTTAAGTGCTGTACATTAATTTATTTTACACATTTATATCAATATGGGCGTTATTGAGCAATGAATATTCTTTCTACATTCTTCATAAGTTCGTTCAGATATTCATGAGGTGTGGAAAAGAAAGAAAGTGAGGATACGGCAGTGAAATGATGAAGTGTATTTCTTCTCGAACTTTCCTCTCATTTATCATTAGTGACCTGACAGTATGGGAGAAGTTTGGAAATGGTTCGCCACACAAATTTAGATTTAGGTATATGGATAGCATTACGTAAGTGGATTTGGAACTTCATTATGCATGTTTGTCATACTATTTCATAAGTGCCCTAACCGAGATTGGGTAACACACACACTCTCACACACACACACACACACACACACACACACACACACACATATATATATATATATATATATATATATATATATATATATATATATATATATATGTATGTGTGTGTGTGTGTGTGTGTCTGTATATATGTATGTATGTATGTATGTATGTATATTTCCATTACTGGTTCATAAAATTGCTTAAATAAGATTAGGTAACAAATGTATATGTATATGTTTGTATATCCATTAATACTCCATATATTACTTAAACGAGATCAAGTAACCCCCCCCCCCAAAAAAATGAAAATAAAATGAAAAAAGTAAGGTGAATTAATTTACATACTTACGTAGGCCTAAAGGGTAGCGGAAAAGTATCTTGATTTCACTTTAGGCGCTATATGTTGAATAGGACGTGTCTAGACTGCGTAGATATCAAGCGAAGGTTTGTTATCCTATTAAAAACCTTTTAATGCAATAATATCGGGTTCCTAATTCTGATACAGATTCTTAAGGGATCACTTTTTCCCCCTATTATACCTAAAGTTTTATTTTTGATTACACAGTAGTGTAATTTTGTAATTTTATCCACTAGTCATTTTATTTACCTAGACATCCACAGTTCAGAATGATTTTATTCTAGCAATAGATATATTGTTTTTAAAGTAATGATATTTAACAACCCCCTTATTTAAAGATTCATTATCATTGCCTTTAAAGATTCATTATCATTGCCTCCTACGCCCATTGACGCAAAGATAAGAACCAGACATCTTAGCAGTGAATAAGACCAAGGATTGTGGTGGCCGATGTGGTTACGTCCCTGACTGTTGAACGCCAGACTGGGGTTAAGTCCCCCTCAAACTCTTTAGTTTCTTTGGTCGCTGCAACCTCACCATCCTTATGAGCTAAGGATAGGGGATTGGGTGGAGCCTATAGATCTATCTGCTGAGTCATCAGTAGCCATTGCCTGGCCCACCTTGGTTCTAGCTTGGATGGAGGGGGGGGGGGGGGGCTTGGGCGCTGATCATATGTATATATGGTCAGTCTTTAGGGTGTTGTCCTGCGTGATAGGGCAATGTCACTATCTCTTGTCTCTGCCATTCATGAGCAGCCTTTAAACCTTTATTAGACTATTATCTGTATCTTGATTAACCTTCATCACCATAAAGGGTTAATGGCGTCACTATTGAGAGGTGAATAAAACCAGGGGCGTCATATCTGTTTTATTTAATCATGGCATCTGTAAAGTTAATTTGTTTTTGTCGTTGGACGTGAATTAATACCAGTGCATGCCTTGTATTTCTCGTGGTCTCCGTGCTGAAGCAGTGCAGAAGGTACGGCTCCCTTGTTAGTAGTTTGTTTGTCGTGCTATCGACTGTGGGAACCTGAGATGGTTCATTGTACCTTGGTATGTTTAGTTAGGTTTGTTGTTGTTTTTTCATTATTATTATTATTATTATTATTGTTGTTATTATTATTATTATTATTACAAATAAGAATAACCATTCTGTATACTTCCTTATGATTATGATCAATGTTATTATGTTATCATGTCGTTGATGTTAATTGGAAAGGTCAGCTGCTACTTTTTAACAAGTTACCTAAAACTATTTTCATAATTCTTTCCGTACTAAGATTAGTTAGAATATACTATGCCCGGGGCTTTGGTCTGTAGTTCTTAATATTATTGCAATCGGTACATCTAAAAGTATATATCATAAAGATAATGGGAGGATTTTGGATTATACTCTTTAACTTTTGTATAATTTTCCTCTTTAAGAAGAGAATTGTCTCTCCTTTGAAGAGTTTCTTGTCAGCTTAGCTGTTAAGTATGGCTATCTCCCAATTGTAAGTCAACTTAGTGAAGTTTGTTATACTTTCAGAGAGACTCTATTTTTCTTACTCACGCCAGTTTGAATTGACTGGGGAAGTCATTTGAACCTGTCACACCGGTACTTCTAGAACGACTCGTTTTTTTTTTTTTTTTTTTTTTCGTTTTTTTTTCTGGTTTTCAGAGAAAAAGAACTCCCGTTGAATATTCAACGTGCCCCCCCCCCTCCGCCCCCGTACCCCCACAGATCCCAAAATCTCTCTTCCAAAGACCCTAGATGTTATTCTGCCCCCAGATGTAGTTAACATAAAATATGCTACTTTATGAAGTCCATGTTGCCCTTTTTTCTCAATATTTATTTTTTGGAGATGGATTCATATTTACGGAAATAGTTATTCCGGGCACATTCTACATACTTAATCATGTTATATCCTAGAGCTAGGACAATACTGTTGGATTAGAACTGGTGTTTTATTCTAGGATTAGCTTTATAGGATTTTTTTTTTTTTGAAGGAATAATTTCTTTAGAAAGTTTACTTTAGTTGTCCTGTCTTATGGAAATGTATATAGAAATGCTCAGTTATTAATTTTTCAATCTTTCCATTTGTTGGAGTGAGTTTAATTTTCCTATTTCATCGTAAACTTTGCCAAAATTATTGCCTCTGTATTGGAATTTCTTTAACATTGTTGAATACAACATTTTAACTCAATTGATGCTGTAATGCTTTATAGATATTTTGTATCCCTTTTTCCGGACTAGAATTGATATATTTACCTCCGACAACGAAGTTGTAAGGAGGTTATGTTTTCGCCCCTGTTATGTGTGTTTGTTTGTTTGTGACCAGCATCCTGGCTACAATTTTAATCGTAGAGTAATGAAACTTGCAGGGATTAAATGTTTTGTAAAAAAAAAAAAAAAAATGGGATATTATTAAATCTTGGAAGGTCAAGGTCAAAGGTCAAGGTCACGGCCAAGCAAAATGTTCAATTCACGTAATCAGCCATAAGTTTGGACATTGTGGTCACAGAGACTTCAAACTTCGTTTTTATTTGAGTTTATGAAAATCCACGACAATTAATACATGTTAAGGTCAAAGGTTAAAGCCAATGTTGAGAAACAAGCAGACGTGGCGGAGGTCTGCGTTCTATTGAGTCCCCCCTCTATTTACTAATTGTATTAGACTGTAAGCAACCCTCTTTCTCCTGCATAATGTTTTAGCTTTTTTATCCTATATATCAATTATGTAAATAGAAAATAAAATATCGCTCCCTAATAGTTATTTTTCACCATTCGGATGGTTATGGACAGTACGTAAAATTCGTGTTCATTAATATTTCATAATTATAAACAGGAGATTTAATTGATTCACCTCTCCTCTTTTTACGTATGAAATTAACCACACTCCTGTTCATTATTTTTCATTGACGGATAATGAACGTTACCCTGAACTAAAGGAAATAGGTATCATTTTGCTAGACAAGATTTAAACTTATACTTTAAATTTCATCATTTTAAATAGGATATAAACATGGGTCCTTGCCTTGTGAGCGATCTAGTAAATGTGTAAATTTATGTTGAATGTACCTGTTTCTTTATGTTTTCCTACAATGCTACCATAAAATTATTCCTGCTCCTGTGATCTTTCCAGTACACATCGTCATCATCATCATTATTGTTTGTTACCTCCGCCAACGAATGTGGAAGGAAGTTACATTTAACCCCCCCCCCCTCCTCGTTTTTGTGTTTGTTTGTGAACAGCTTCATGGCCACAATTTTAATCGTAGAGTGATGAAACTTGCAGGGATTAGCTGTTGTGTAAAAAGCTGGAATTTATTAAATTTTGGAAGATCAAGATCACGGTCAAGCAACATGTCCAATTCATGTAATCAGACATAAGTATGGACATCGTTATCACAAAGACTCCAAACTTGGTTCACATTTAAGTGTATGAAAATCCTCGTCAATTAATACATGTTGAGGTTAAGCAAAAGGGCGAGAAATAAGGTGCCGCGGCGGAGGTCTGCGCTCTACTAAGTGCCCTCTAGATATTGATGTTGTTGTAAGCCAAGCCATGTTTGAAAATCAGAATGGTAATAGGTGAAGGATTCCAATTTTTAAAGCAGCCCAGTTGGGAAAGTATATTTAAAAGCAAAGTAATCTACAAAAAATAGAAGAAAATTAGTAAATTGAATACTTTTATCCTTGCCATTAGAAAGAATTTGCTCATATCGTTCCAAAACCCCGATTAGAAATCCGTACTGTTTCCTCAACTTGCAACAAACCATTGCAGTTTGGTGCGAGCGGCTGGTGGTTTTATTGATCCTAAAAGCTGAGAGATTTAGTTCACCAAACTTTCAGCAGGGCTTCACAAGGCACTAGAAGAGTTGGAAGACCAAGGCATACATGGCTGAGGACTATGAAGAGTAAAGTAGATGATGAATGGAGAAGTACTGAATTAAAAGCTCACAAGATAGAGACGACTGGCGAAATCTAACCTAGGCCCTTTGCGTCAATAGGCATAGGAAGAGATGATGGTAATGGTATATATATATATATATATATATGTATATATATATGTATTATATATATATATATATATGTATATATATACATATATACATATATATATATATATATACATATATATCGCACTCCCTAAGAGATATTAGCTCACCAAACATTCAGGTGGGCACTACAAGGCACCTGAAGAGTTGGAAAACCCAGGCCTACATGGCTGAGTACTATGAAGAGTGAAGTAGATGATGAATGGAGAAGTACTGAATTAAAAGCTCACTAGATAGAGACAACCGGTGAAATCTAACCGAGGCCCTTTGCGTCAATAGGCGTAGGAGGAGATGATTATGATGAAAAGCTGCAAGATTGAGATTAGGCAAACGGGTTCTCATTCATGTACACAGACATGTCTGTCCCTACACCAGTCACTTTACAGTATTTATACTTGAAAGGTTTCTCTTATTTATGTTCGTTTCTCTCGATAGGTTTCTTGTCTTTTGTATTACGTGTAGTTTCTTGATAAACATTTTCCTATATTTATTCATTCATGAGGAAAGAGACTGGTTGAGTTATATTTGGAACTTTCAGTTTTGATTAAGAGATGATTGAGTTTCCATCCTTTATAACTAATGAAGTTTTCGTGAGTTTTCGTTTTCAAACTTTTTAAAGATCTTTTCGATTACGTATGATTTTAAATTATGTTTTAATACTTAAGTTTAAGTAAGGTTTCAGTTTCTTACGTTTCCGTGACTTGAATTTTTAAAGTTTGAATGTTTATTTTTTTTTTAAGATTAAGTGGTTTAATTTTTTTAAAGATTAAGTGGTTTAATTTTTTTAAAGATTAAGTGGTTTAATTTATTTTTAAGCTGAAGTGATGTTTTATATTCAAGCATTGAGTTTGGTATATTTACTCTCACATTCTCTTCATGAAGTAAGTTCAGGTTTAAATTTCAGGAAAACCTGAAATTCATATTTGGTATCGACTGTGGTTCAGTGATCTGTATGATACGACTTAAATGGAAGGAATAAGAAAAAAAAAAAAACTACCAAAGAGGATTACTTTGGCTCGCAGAAATGATTACGATACTTGGTAATTGATGAGGAAATACTGAAGAAATTATGTCAATCAACGGAACTGGCGCAAAATGCAATCAATTTCCATTGCCGTGAATAGCAGCTTTCCCAAGTTTGATCAAGCTGAAGCTATCTCGTACGATTTGCTTGAATGCTCTGATAACACTTTCTCCGCTCCATCGGTTTTGACGTGGAAACCGCATTATGTAACTCACTCCTCACGTCTCGGGAATGTCCGTCTATCAGCCTGTGCTCTCTCTCTCTCTCTCTCTCTCTCTCTCTCTCTCCTCCAGGAACTCGATCCACTCCTACTCTCTAGATTCCACCAGACACCCTCCAGTTTCGAGCTAGTTCCTGCTCTCTCTTTTACACTTCCACTCGCTCGACTCATTCAAGAAGAAGAAATGAGAAACTTTTTCAAGGTCCACACAGGTGAACCCGTCAACAGTTTCACCTTCAGCTCTCTCCGCGATGGGTGTATGGTGGGGATGATACGACAGAATGGGGGAATAATGGAGTGTATTTCAAGTCCAGTTCTTCACCCGACCTCCTTCCCCTTTTCCTTCCCCACTCCCCAACTCGATAGGAGTGAATACTGAAGCAGAAACTTGATGGGGAGTTAGGTAGGGGTGGGGGAGTAGGGAAGCAGAAGTGAAAGTCGTAGCTGTCGCTAGCTGTCGTGACCCCAAGAGGGTCATCGTTCTCCCCCTCTCCCCTCCCCCATCCCCCTCACTAGTTCTCTCATCCCCTTACTATGCCACTACTCTCCAAAAGTCATGATTCCCCTTCCCTAAACAGCCCCCTTACCTCCCCTACCTCAACTCTTCTCTTGCACGTTTACATTTAAGAGCTCATGCTTCACCCACAAGTAGTAAAAGTTGGAGATAGTTATTGCCGTTAGTGGACGGTAAATACGGGTTATGCAAGCACTGCATGACGGCTAATTGGAACGTGAAATTGTGCAGATGGGAGAGAATGAACGTGCATGCAGATAAGTTTGAGAGTGAAGTAATCGCTACAGCAAAGGGAAAGTGAATATCAATCTATGTTGTAGTGAAGAAGATCGGCTTTTGTCGCTCAGTGTTGCCAACCGTAGGGACAGAAAGCCTTAAGATGAGCGTTTTAGTTGGTAACATTTGCTTTGTTAGACGTCATGTTAGCCTTGTTAGACATGATAAATGGAATAGGAATTTTGTATATACTACTACGTTACATAAAGTTTCTCTCTAGTCTTAGAATAATGTATGCGTGAGAAAAGGATTTCACATAGAGAGAGAGAGAGAGAGAGAGAGAGAGAGAGAGAGAGAATTAATAATAGGAAATTATCCAATTCTAAAATGTATGATTCATAAATGTTATAAACAATGTCGTAATGTGTATGTATTGATGCATATTAATCAGAAGCAAAAAAATTTGAAATCAGTGTATATATATATATATATATATGTGTGTGTGTGTGTGTGTGTGTGTATTTTATGTGTGCATGTCTATTTGTTATTGTGTAAATGCATACTTTATTTTGTGCATTAAGAATGAATACAAAAGAGCCTTCCGACGTCACGTGAAACATTCTTTGATCTTATTTTAATGAAAGAAAAGAATATATATATATATATATATATATACAGAGAGAGAGAGAGAGAGAGAGAGAGAGAGAGAGATACAGCTTCCTAGTAATTATCTCTTGATAATATATAATAAAAGCTTGCGAGTGAAGGAATTACTCAGAGGAATTAATGATCGCAAAGCGACAAGAGAGTTTGGCCTGTGATCTTACGGAATGGAAAGAAAGTTATCCGTTACGGAGAAAGTTATAGAGAGAGAGGGGGAGGGGATTTCTGAAGCCTTTATTTCAACACTAATATATATATATATATATATATACATACACATATGTGTGTGTGTGTATATATATATATATATATATATATATATATATCTGTATATATATGTATATATATTTATATATAGGTATATATATATATATATATAAATACTGTATATGTATCCTCAAGGGCTAAATTATTCTTTCCATCGTGCAAGATGAGTAAGCCTTTCCTTTCTGTATATATGTTGTGTGTGTATATATATATATATATATATATTAGAGAGAGAGAGAGAGAGAGAGAGAGAGAGAGAAGTCGTAATGAGCTTGACCTGGTAATTTCACAGATGAGAGAGAGAGAGAGAGAGAGAGAGAGAGAGGGAGAGAGAGAGAGAGAGAGAGAGAGAACCTCTGCCAGCTTTTTACAAGTGAGAGTGAGTTTGACCAGATAATTTCGAAGATAAGAGAAGAGAGAGAGAGAGAGAGAGAGAGAGAGAGAGCCAGCCAGCCTTTAAGAAGTGAGAGTGAGTTGGACTTGAGAGGGAGAGATAACCTGTTGGAAGTAAGAGTGAGTTTGACTAGATAATTTCAGAGAGAGAGAGAGAGAGAGAGAGAGAGAGAGAGAGAGAGAGAGCCAGTCTTTAAGAAGTGAGAGTGAGTTTGACTAGATAATTTCAGAGAGAGAGCCAGCCTTTAAGAATTGAGAGTGAGTTTGACCTGATAATTTCACAGATGAGAGAGAGAGAGAGAGAGCCAGCCAGCCTTTGAGAAGTGAGAGTGAGCTTGACCTGATAATTTCACAGATGAGAGAGAGAGAGAGAGAGAGAGAGAGAGAGAGAGAGAGCGCTAACGACCTTCTGAATATAAATCGAAGGAAAAACACAATCACTGATGATCTTTCGCTCGCTCGCAAATGAGCAAAAGAAAGATACACTGTTAAGTATATACAGAGAGAAGGAGAAAAGTGAAACTTGTAAATTGAATCTGGGTTACGAGACACGGTCGGCTCTCAACTTCAGTCGAGAATAATACCAAGGGAATGATTTGCTTCTTTTGTGGTCAGAAAAAAAAAAAAAACTTTTCTTTGTTTGGCTGTAAGT
>NC_090737.1:18667358-18682358 GCF_036898095.1 Palaemon carinicauda
TTTGAATTGTGTGAATCATGATAATTGAAATAGGTGAATCATGGCCAACAATTATCTGAATTGGATAAATATTAAGATTACTATTGCTTTACTGCGTAAAGACTGCTGATTTCTCTTGAACTACAATAAAATGAGAGAGAGAGAGAGAGAGAGAGAGAGAGAGAGAGAGAGAGAGAGAGAGAGAGAGAGAGAGAGAGAGAGAGAGAATATTTATACTTTTGGAGTCAACGTTGACTCACAAACAAGAAGAAGAAGAAGAAGAAATGGTAGGACAACTCTCCTTCACAACGTGGGAAATTCATGTGATTGTAGGGCGTGGTTGAAAGAAGTCGAATGTAGGTGAAACACGATACGGAGAGAGCAAAAGAAAGAGGAAAAAAGGGAGATGGGGGGTGGGGGAGACAAAAAAGAAAAACCAGCCAAGCAAGAATAGAAAATAAACAAGGGAAGAGTGAAAGTAAGAAGCAGAACGGGATGAAAGGGCAGCGAGTGAAAGTCTGCGTTGCCCAAATAGAAATTGGCCTCTGATGATGATGATGCCCAAAATGGAGGAGTTCTTGGATTTTCAATATATTTTCTTTTTTCATTTCCGTATTTGAAGAACCATGGAAATTTAAATTCAAATTATTCAAAGGAACATAATATAGTTTTTTTATGGCATAATGATTCTTAAGGGGGGGGGTGTTAATTTAGATTATATATTGATAATTCATATACGACTGTATATGTTATAAATACATACATACGCACACGCATGCATATATATACATACATATATATAATATATATATATATATATATATATATATATATATATATATACTATATATTATACTATATATATACCCACATTACATACACACATATACACAGTATATAGATACAAATAAACTTACATATACAGTATGTAAATACACACAAACTCAGATATATATAAATATATATATATATATATATATATATATATATATATATATATATATATATATATATATGTGTGTGTGTGTGTGTGTGTGTGTGTGTGTGTGTATATGTCCGTATGTGTAATATACACATATGACCTTTTTCTTACAGGAAATATAAAAAAAAAATTACAGAAAAGATAAAATTGAAAACTGCCCTTAACACGTACATACAAACAGAAACAGCAATGGTACTCTCTTAAACTGGGACATGTATAATGCATATTCTAGAATTAATTTGTTTATAAATATAACATCGCAAAAACATACCAAGTATTGATAGCAAAGCCTTTAGTTAGGATGCTATATGCACATGGCTTTTCTTTTCCATCTTTTCTTACAAGTAACAGAGTAACAAAACCTATTAATAGAAAGGATAATAAAAATTGTTATATCTCAAAACTCCCAAATGCTCTCCAAAAGTTTCAACTGGGCTCCACACTTTCAACTCTGCTTAAACTTTCAATTGGGCTCCACACGGCACTAGAAAGAGTTGGAAGACCCCAGACTTACATGGCTGAGGACTATGAAGCATGAAGTAGGAAATAAGGAATGGAGAAGTATTGATTTAAAAGCTCAAGATAGAGACGACTGGCGAAATCTAGCTAAGCCCTTTGCGTTTAATAGACACAATAGGAAATAAAGATGATTATGATAACCCTATTATTAGCAATGACAGCAGAGTATTAATCTATATTTCCGGCCTGATTCCAATTAACCTGATTTACCCGGAAGCGCCCAATGAAATACGATTCCTGGAAAATATACGCGTTTAATTCCGTGTGATTCTCATCATATTCAAATAGAGCAGCTACCAGTCAAAGTATGACACTAATTACTACAGAGATTAACATTATGTAATATGAGGGAAAGGGAAAGTACAAAAGGCTAATTGCGAACGACGCTCTCTAATAACGAACTGGTTATATAACTTTCTATTTTCCTTATCATATTTCATGATCGTATATAATTACATATTAAAGTTTATTTATATATCTTTGTTTTGGTATTTCCTCTTATTAATTATCACGCAAGTAAATCATAGATAGCAAATGCTTCGAAAACCTCTTCACGTTAAACAATGCTTGCATATCGTAACACCTCATAGTATCTACCTAATTATGCAGTTGTACATCTATTTACATATACAGTACACAAATAAACACACATACACATACATTATAATATATATATATATATATATATATATATATATATATATATATATATATATATATATATATATATATATATATATTTTTGGGCTCAAGCCATGTCGTCCTGATGGAAGTTCCTATAGGGTAGCTTCCTAGGGTATATTACAACTACGGCGATATTCCCAGAGAATTTACCTTAAGGTACCAGAATTCTAACTCCTGGAGCGAGTATCCCTCGTGAAAGGGATATCGCGACATATCAGAGGACGTATTCTAGACACGTCACATGGCAATCTACGACCTGAACAGAGATTCGTCTCGTAGGAGGGAGATTGACGAGATACGAATTCGGGAAAGAAAAAGGGGGAGCCGCTCCCAAGGCTTCCCAATCCCTCGATTCGTATGCGTGCCTGGCGCCAATCCTGGCGCCATCTGTATTCCTTTTTGCGTAGCTTAACAACTCGGTATTTTTTCCTGTTTTTCTCGCAAATCTTGGATTTATTCAGCTTTTCATGGCTTCTCCGTCTTCGTTGGCCTCGGATAAGTTGAGTATAGTGTCTGTTATGTATAAATGTAGGCTCTTGGAAAAATTTTGAGTGATTAATAGGATTAATCTTTGATACAAGAGCCGTAGCCTACCAGAGGTGTCCTGGACACTGTCACTCGCTAGGTATAAATTAGTTAGTCAGAGTGACATTCCTGGTTGTTTTGCTTAATAAATTTTAGCTATTTAGCTTTACATAGGATTTCCTTTCGTGCTTAGTATTATTTGGCGAAGTATTCGCCATTCTGGCCTACGCTAGGCCATGTAGCCTAGTCGTTTGGTCCTAGTACTTAATGCATGATTTTGGTTTTTCCGAGTGTAATTAAAAGTTTATTAAAGCTTTAGGCTATATTTTATACATTTTAGACTGTGTGGAATATTTCCAAGATTGTATACGTGAGAGTTTCGGTGAATTAGGTAATCGATTCTCTTGGTGCCTAGGCTAATTGCTTATGGAGCCTTAGTATACTTTATTATTCTCCCCGGTTGCTTTCTTTTCTTCGGAGAAGGTATGCAATCCCTTTCCCTCTGTTTAAGCCTTGGGCTTATCCCTAAGTGGTTTTTTCCGAATTTATTTTCGATAAAACTATACTAGGGTGTTACTGTACCTTCCTGTTCCAGCAAAGTCTGGTTCAAAGAGGGACAGAACAACAGAGTTTTTAGTCTGAGTCCGTGTTGTCTGGCTTGGGGCAGAGTTCCCCTCGCTGACCTAACACTTATAAAGGGAGCTTAGCTCCCTTAGGTCACTATCGAAGGTTTCTGTAGTTATGATTCCTCCTTTTGTGATCGACCAGACTAAGTCCTGTTGCTGTTCTTGGGGAGGATAAAATCTTCCCTTGGGAGTAGCAACGCCTTCCTTGCTTTGGTGCTTTGGAAGCTGGCAAGTATTGCTGGCCCTTTCCCTTAGATCTCCCTTAGGCTAAGACAGAGTTCTTGGCTGCGGGTGATCTGTCACTAAAGCAAGGTTGGCAGGACCCTTTTGTCCCTTCCCCCTCTATCTCCATAATGGCCTTGCCATTACTGTACTGTACCTTGCCGGCCGGCAGAGCTGGCCGGCAGGGGTATTACTGTACTGTACGTCATTCTACTTCTGGACCTAGTATAGGTTGGGATGTGGAATTGACTAAGCCCATTGCCGGCCGGCTGAGATGCTGGCCGGCAAGGGTCTTATGTTTTCGAGTGCTGCCCGGACCTCTCTTGGTCCCTCATCCATGCCTGCCGACAGAGCCGGATGGCATTGGTCAAGGAAGCCTGAATTAAGTTTCTCCCCTTCCTTATATGCACTCTTTCGGTTGCCGGGCTTGGGGGGTTGTGTACACTCTTATCCCGGCATCCATTCTATTTTCTTCTAGTGCTGTACCTGTCCCGGCTGCCGGCCTATGAGGCAGACAGCCGGGCAGGTGTAGTCTTCTGGTTCTTTTGCTGCCGGCTGGCATCGGTCTTGTACCTTTGCCGGCCGGTTTATGTCAGTCCTTGTCTGCCGGTCACCAAGAGTGTGGCCGGCAGCTAGGTACTACCTTGTGTAGTTACTGGCCGGCAGTCATTGCCGGCCAACACTGGCTGTTGCTGGCCGGCAGCTACTGCCGCCGGCACAGGCATTTGAACCAGAGGGCTGCCGCCCTATAGCTGTTAAGTAGTATACTTTAAAGCTAATTGTGGTGTGTGCCGGCCTGCAAAGGCAGGCCGGCACACATCCTCCTATACTGTACTAGTATTCTTCTGTATAGCATATACAGTAAGAAGAAAACTATAGTAAAAGTTTAGGTACAGCACTCTATCTTCTAACACTATTGTGTTTTCTTGCACAGCCCTTTGCTGTTGCCCTCAGACAGGAAGCAGAGTTCTTCCCCGTCTATTATCCAGGATTTTAAAATCATTGCCTAGGTGTGAGCTCCACCTGTTTCCTCTGGAAACCTTGCATTGGTTACTCTAGTAGAGATAAACCATTTTGATTTTATTATCTGGAAAGCTGCAACAATGGGTTGTGAGGGAAACACAAGTGTGTGTCTTTCCTTTATGAATTGTTATGCTATACTATGCATATCCAAGTGATACATAGTTCACTTGATACTCATGGAAATTTTTTCTCTTTACAGGAGGACCCTCCGAAGTGCGGAAATGTTTTCTGCAATGTCCGTAGCAGGAACCTCTGCGGACATGAGTGTTGTAGGAGACACGCAGCATGCGCTGTCTCCAAGGATGATCTCCAGTATTGGGACCCTCAGGTATGTACTGTATGCACTAACCTGATTACTGAGGCTTTTGATTCCCCTAGAACGGCGGAATCAAGGGATATAGCTAGGGAAAAGCTCCGTACTTGGGTAAGGGGCTTCAAGAAGAACACCTCTGGCCCTTATCTTCCTAGTGAGAAGATGAGGGCGTATCTTTTTCCCCAGGCATCAGCTGAAGCAGTGATTCCCCAGCCTCAAGAGGAGATCCCCCAAGACCTAGTCCAGGTGGACGAGGAAGTCGCAGATGCGATGCAAGACATCCAGTTGTGTGACAGGATGTCTGAAGTGGACGAAGGTTTGGAAGAAGACCTCCTGGCAGAAGGTCAGGATCAAGTTCAAACCCCGGATGTCGCAGAGGATGGGGTCGACGAGGTGTCGGCTACTCCGGTTCAGATGCCGGAGCCCATCCCCTCAACATCCGCTGGTCTCCCAGTAGAACTGGGACAGGCCCTCTCTTCGATTGTTGGAATGATCCAACAAATGCAGAAGGAGAATCAGGAGAAGGCGGCTGCAATGGAACTGCGTATGCAGTCCCTAGCAGAATCACATGGGCCCCGGAAAAGGCTCAATGTGAAAGACCTTCCCATATGCTCAGATGCTAACCCATGGAGGTATGCTGAGCACATGCCAATGACGACTGGTAAGATCGTCATTTCGGATAAGCTGGGTTCAGTTCTCCTAGAGGAGGTAGAATTCTGGTCCAGCAAGGCATCATATCCGGACTGCTATGTCCGGCTGAGAAAAGAACCAGCTTCAAGGGAGGAGACAGAGCCGAAAGAGGTCATTATTATGGACCACGCTAAGGCTCAAGCCCTACTTTCATCCTCGATGAAAGAGAGGGGCTTCTCGAATTCGAAGGTAGCAGCATTGAGCAAGAAGCTCCCTTCTTTTGTGTCCTCTTCTGATAGAGCCTTCCCCTTTTTACAAAAAGGGTTTGCGGCTGTCCTAAAGGCAATCGAGGCCGGCAAGCCTTGCCCCTCCCTGGAGGAGTGTAAACCCTTGTCGCTGGCTCTGCCTATGGACCACAAGGACTGGAAGGATGTCCATCTGACATTCTCAGTGGGAAAGTTGGAGGCTGATATTGCCGGACGGCAATTCGGCGAGGACCTCCCCAAGTTGTCCGAATTTCTTTTACGAAGAGAGTTCGAGACAAAAGAAAGACTGGCTGCCTCAATGTCTCATCAGACTACTCTTGAGACGATGGCAAGTGACCCTAAGGTCCATGAAATGTTCATGGTAGTGGCTAAGTCTCACCTAGCCACAGTGACGAAGGACCTTTATGGCTTCGTCAAGGCAAGGAGAGCTTGCAGGGAGTTCGTGTTCACCGGGGCTTCGGTGAGACACGAGCCAAGGAAGTTAATATCCTCCAACATTTGGGGAAAAGACCTTTTCCCTACCGATGTGGTCAAAGAGGTTGTTGATAAGGCCGCCGTGGAGAATAGAAACCTTCTCCAGAAGTGGGGCCTGGCTATCAAAAGAAAATCTTCCCCGGATGAGGGTCCTCAACCAAAGAGGAAGAATATGAGGACTAGGCTACCGTCTCGGCCAGCCAAGCCTTATAGACAGCAACAGCAACTGCAATTGCCTTTGCCTCCAGTGCCCCAGATGGTGGCACAAACCCCGACTACTTTTCAGTGGGTACCCCAGGCTGTGCCAGGTCAGTCAACCACATTCACCCCAACGTTCGAAGGACAGTCTTCTTCCTTTCGTGCAAAACCTAGAGGAGCAGCCAGAGGCTCGTCTAGGCGCCCCTCAAGGGGAAGGGGATTCAGAGGTGGTCGTGGTCAGGGAGGCAAGACCTCAGGACGGCAGTCCAAGTGAAACGATACCGGTAGGAGGGAGACTAATGAAATTTTGGGATCGCTGGACCTTCGATCCCTGGGCCCAAAGCCTACTCAAGAATGGACTGGGTTGGAGCTGGTACAGCACTCCACCCCCATGCCTTCGGTTTTTCCAACACTCCACCCCCGTTTTGGAGGAGTACGTTCAAGAACTGTTGGAGAAAAATGTGATCCGAAAGGTGAAGTCCATCAAATTCCAAGGGAGGCTGTTTTGTGTTCCCAAGAAAGACTCGGAAAAGCTCAGAGTCATTCTGGACTTGTCACCACTCAACAAGTTCATAGTGAATTGCAAATTCAAGATGCTAACACTGCAACACATAAGGACCTTACTGCCCAAGAGGGCATACTCAGTCTCTATAGACTTGTCAGACGCCTATTGGCACATCCCAATCAGCCGTCGACTCTCCCCCTACCTAGGGTTCAGGCTACAACGGAAACTGTACGCCTTCAGAGCCATGCCATTCGGGCTAAACATAGCCCCAAGGATTTTCACGAAGCTTGCGAGCGCAGCTCTCAAACAATTACGCCTAAAGGGAATTCAGGTAGTAGCCTACCTGGACGACTGGCTGGTGTGGGCAGCATCCGAGACCGAATGCTTGCAAGCTTCCAGTCAGGTGATCCAGTTCCTAGAGTACCTAGGCTTCAAGATCAACAAGAAAAAGTCTCGACTTTCTCCATCCCAAAAGTTCCAGTGGCTGGGAATCCACTGGGACCTTTTGTCACACAGTTTCTCCATCCCAATGAAGAAAAGGAAGGAGATAGCGGGCTCTGTCAAGAGACTTCTAGATTCCAAAAGGATATCAAGACGCGAACAGGAGAGGGTACTAGGCTCTCTCCAGTTTGCTTCAGTGACAGACCCAGTGCTAAGAGCACAGCTAAAGGATGCAACCGGAGTTTGGAGAAGGTATGCATCAAACGCGCGAAGAGACCTGAGAAGACCAGTGCCGCCTCGGCTACGTACTCTTCTCAGACCTTGGTCCCAAGCCAGACATCTAAAGAAGTCGGTTCTTCTTCAGCCACCTCCCCCGTCGATGACGATTCACTCAGACGCCTCAAAGGAGGGATGGGGAGGTCACTCTCATCGGAAAAAAGTCCAGGGGACTTGGTCCAAGCTATTCAGGACCTTTCATATAAACTTTCTAGAAGCTATGGCAGTGCTCCTTACCTTAAAGAAAGTCTCCCCGCGTCACTCGATCCACATAAGATTGGTGACAGACAGCGAGGTGGTTGTGAGATGCTTGAATCGACAAGGGTCGAGGTCACCACCTCTCAACCAAGTGATGTTAGCCATTTTCCGATTGGCAGAAAAGAAGAAGTGGTACCTGTCGGCAGTTCACCTTCAAGGAGTCCGCAATGTGACAGCGGACGCTCTATCCAGGTTCACACCGATAGAGTCGGAATGGTCCTTAGACGCAGGATCATTTTCCTTCATTCTGAATCAAGTCCCAGAACTGCAAATAGACCTCTTTGCGACGAAAGACAACAAGAAGTTGCCCCTGTACGTGTCCCCGTACGAGGACCCCTTAGCGGAAGCAGTGGACGCAATGTCCCTCGACTGGAACAGATGGTCCAGGATTTATCTGTTCCCTCCTCACAACCTTCTGTTGAGGGTCCTCAACAAACTGAGATCCTTCAAGGGGGTAGCGGCAATAGTGGCCCACAAGTGGGCGAACAGTATGTGGTTCCCCTTGGCGTTGGAACTACAGATGAAGTTCGTGCCGCTACCACATCCAGTTCTGACCCAGCGAGTCCAGAAGTCGACTGTCTGCGCTTCATTACAGAAAACCCAGACCCTGCAGCTCATGATTTTCTCGCCCTAGCGGTGAGAAAGCGTTTCGGGATTTCGAGAGCCAGCATAGACTTCCTAGAGGAATACAAGTGCAAATCGACTAGAAGGCAATATGAGTCATCTTGGAGAAAGTGGGTGGCCTTTGTAAAGGCAAAGAATCCGCAGGAGATCTCAACAGACTTCTGCTTATCTTTCTTCATCCACCTCCATGGCCAAGGATTAGCAGCTAACACGATTTCAGTGTGTAAATCGGCTTTGATGAGACCCATTTTATTTGCCTTCCAGATCGACCTAGGTAACGAGATCTTTAATAAAGTTCCGAAAGCCTGCGCTAGGCTCAGACCTTCAGCACCTCCAAAGCCCATTTCATGGTCTTTAGACAAAGTTCTTCATTTCGCCTCCCTGTTGAGCAATGAAGAATGTGCGTTAAAGGATTTAACGCAAAAAGTTATTTTCCTATTTGCACTCGCGTCCGGGGCCAGGGTTAGTGAGATCGTAGCCCTCTCGAGAGAGGCAGGTCGTGTTCAGTTCCTGGATGGGGGGGAGCTGAACCTGTTTCCGGATCCTACGTTTCTCGCCAAGAATGAGTTACCCACCAACAGGTGGGGTCCCTGGAGAATCTGCCCTCTGAAAGAAGATGCATCTCTATGTCCAGTAGAATGCCTAAAGGTCTATCTTCGTAGAACTTCAGACTTCAAGGGTAGTCAACTATTCAGGGGAGAAACATCAGGCTCAAATTTATCTCTGAATCAACTCAGAGCGAAAATGACATATTTTATTCGCAGAGCGGATCCTGACAGTACACCCGCAGGTCACGATCCGAGGAAAGTTGCCTCATCCCTAAATTTCTTTAATTGTATGGATTTTGAACATCTCCGTTCATACACGGGCTGGAAATCTTCCAGGGTGTTCTTTCGCCACTATGCGAAGCAAGTAGAGGAACTTAAGAGATCTGTGGTAGCAGTGGGTCGTGTAGTTAACCCTACTGTTTAACTCTGCGAGGAACAGTGGTCTTAATTGGGACGATTAAGTCCAGGGTGAGTGTGTAGGTACATACTGTACTACAAACTAAATGAGGGCACCAAGTGCCCATATAGACTGTTCCTTCCTTCAAAGGTGAACCTTGCATAAGTTCAGACATGTGTGCCAAGCGTTTCTAACGCTAATGTGATTGATTTGTAATACAGATTTTTTATGACTTGATACCTTGGTATCTCATTAAAGTGGTGTTTAATGGTTTTTCTTTCAGATAAACAAGTTCTGTTTACTATCATACTTATGCTTAAAGTTTTGGGTTACCCTCTTTTATATAAAGATATATATTTTGTTGTTAACCTGTCTGTTTATTATCTGTCAATAAACTTGTTCTTGAGAACCTTGCGTCTCTTTCACCTGTGTCAATTTATTGGTATAATTGAGCATTTTAATTCTATGTATCTTATCTGGGATAATTCTGATAGAATTGTTCTGTTTTGCAAGCTATGTTGCATTGGTTTATGTAAGTCCCCTAATGGGAGGACTCCGTCCCATAAAGGGACCGAGGGCGGTTTTATTAGTTTCTTCCTATGCGGATATAAACCTTTGTCCAATACAAGTATTGTGCGGATGACTGGTCAATATATTGACGCAGTGGTTCTATACAAACTATGCTTTACTTAATATAGGGTGAGACCACTATATTAGCTTGCCTGGTATTCATACATAGATATATGTACTCTTCGAGACTTTCCAGAGGTCTAGTAGGACTCTTCCCTGTAGGGGGCAGGAAGCTCTAACATAGTTTATAGTTAGTTGAAAAGATGTATAACGGTAACATCTTAGGTCTCTAGGTCTAGTCGACCGGGAATAAATATCTCCGGGGAGTACGGCACGTTCTGAGAATCCACAGATACAGTAATGCTCTGGTACACTTCCATCAGGACGACATGGCTTGAGCCCAAAAAACGGATTTTGAGCGAAGCGAAAAATCTAATTTTTGGGGTGAGATAGCCATGTCGTTCCTGATGGACCCGCCCTTGCCTTTCTAAGAAAGGGCTGTAGGACCCCTCCCTACATACAGTATCTGTAGCACCTCGTGTACGCTACAAGGAATACAGATGGCCAGGCACGCATACGAATAGGGGGATTGGGAAGCCTTGGGAGCGGCTCCCCCTTTTTCTTTCCCGAATTCGTATCTCGTCAATCTCCCTCCTACGAGACGAATCTCTGTTCAGGTCGTAGATTGCCATGTGACGTGTCCTAGAATACGTCCTCTGATATGTCGCGATATCCCTTTCACGAGGGATACTCGCTCCAGGAGTTAGAATTTCTGGTACCCTTAAGGTAAATTCTCTGGGAATATCGCCGTAGTTGTAATATACCCTAGGAAGCTACCCTATAGGAACTTCCATCAGGACGACATGGCTATCTCACCCAAAAATAGATTTTTCGCTTCGCTCAAAATCCGTTATATATATATATATATATATAATATATATATATATATATATATATATATATATATATATATATACATATGCACATAGATATACATACATACATATATATATATACATATATATATATATATATACATTTGCATATATAAATATATATATATATATATATATATATATATATATACATACATTTGCATATATATATATATATATACTATATATATATATATATATATATATATTATATATATACAGTATATTACGTAATCAACTCCCCACAAAAGACAAATTCATTTTCACAAAATTATATTCCCTCTCTCAATATCAATATCACGACAATAAAGAAAAACCAGAATTCTTGAAATATTTCCAAGACCAGTCTCAGAGAGCTTTCTCCTCTGTGACAAGGGGTGGGTGGTGTTGCCTGGCCTCTCCCTAGGCGATGTAAGCTGAGGGGGGTTCAAACCCCGAGCCATGTCAAAAGGATGACATACGCGTCACGTTGAGCTTATCGGATTTCGAGATGAAAAAAAAAAAAAAAAAAAAAAAATCCATTTTGACGCCAGCTGGATGTCCTAATTGAAATTGTTTGTGGATAAAGATGGTTGGGGGGTAATCCTAACACAATGGATTCCAGGGCTTACGAGGATTAATTTCAAGGTATCAATAGTTCAATACAAGTTTGGTGGGAATGATAAAATTATAATTATAGAGTAACGGTGAGAGATATTTTTGACAAACTTTTGATTATAGAGAGAAAAGACAAGTTAATTCTGACAAATTTTATTTATCGAGAGGAATGATAATAATTACATCGGACAAAGTTTAAATTCAATTCTGACAATCTTTTAATGAGAGTGAGAAATGATAAGTTACATCTGACCAACATTTAATTTAAATAAAAAGCTTTTAATTATCGAGAGAAATGATAGGAGTTATATGTGACAAAATTTTAATTTAATTCTGACAAACTTTTAATTATAGAGAAAAAATATACGCTACTTCTGATAAATCTTTAAGTATAGAGAGAGATTAAAAAAAAAAACTGATTTCTAACAAATAACCAATCTGATTAATATTTACTATGAAATATGCAAAGTTCATAAATGTTAAAAATTTTCGATATGTAAATATTAATTAAAGAAATTCAATAGATTTATTCCAGACTCCTGAATACGCTAAAATTCTTTCTTTCAATCATCAGAACTGCTATAAATAGTTTATACAGGCACATTCAAGCAAGAATTACATCACCCCCCGGTAAATTTATGTAAGAAATTACAAAATTGTACCCATGTAAATACATTATGATGTAATTTATATAAAATAGTAATTGGAAATATTGTAAATGTACAATTCCTTAATAGAAAGAAAAAAAATATGTTTGCGTAAGTGTAAAATATACTCTTGTGTTACGAAAAACATACAATGCGATTAAACTGAATGAATTATTATTGTTGTTGTTATCATTATTAACAATAACATTATTATTATTATTATTATTATTACTTGCTACGCTACAACCATAGTAGGAAAAAGCAGGACGCTTAAAGCCTAAGGGATTCAACATGGAAAACAGCCTAGTTAGCAAAGGAAATAGGGAAATAAACAAACTATATGAGATGTAATGAACAATTAAAATAAAATATTTTAAGAACAGCAACAACATTAAAACACATCTCTCATATATAAACTATAAAAAGACACTGAAGTCCGCTAGTTCAACATAACTTTTGCTGCATGTTTGAACTTTTGTAGTTGAGAATGTCTCTGTTCACTTTAGCAGCCGACCCGTAACGGGTCCCAGCTGTGTGTGTGGGGGGGGGGGGGGGGGGTTGAGACAAAGAGCAAGGGAAACCTGACGTTAGTGTATGTCATTGTCCTAACTCTAGGATCCCGTGAAGACGAGAAAGCTCAGACGAGGTAATTTTTATAATTTATAGAGGAAATATTTATCTAATGTTATTGTTCTTAAAATATCTTATTTTCCCATGTTTCCTTTCCTCACTGGGCTATTTTCCCTGTTGGGGTCCCTGGGCTTATAGCATCCTGCCTTTCCAACTATAGGGTTGTAGCTTAGCAAATAATAATAATAATAATAATAATAATAATAATAATAATAATAATAATAACAATACTGGATGAAACCATTCGAAATATATTCAAAATATGTTCATGTTACGTGGAATAATATATGAAGATAATACGACAGTTTTTCTTAACGTTCTCATAAACATATTATGTTTAAGAGAGGGAACTCAAAAGTCATGCAGGAATAAATGTTGATGAGAAAGAAAATACAGTAAAGAGATAATGCCAAGGCGTACTTGTCACACTTATATGCAGGACCTTCATGGAAAGACGCATGCATCCCTCGTCGACGCTTGAAGTCCTTGGTAAAAGTCCTTGAAAGGGGTCAGGCACAGAGGAGAGAGAGAGAGAGAGAGAGAGAGAGAGAGAGAGAGAGAGAGAGAGAGAGAGAGAGAGAGAGAATACGTAAGGTGAGGAGGAGGTCGACGTGTGGTGGCTATAAGCCGGCAGCTAGACAACCACAACTTTCACTGCAAAAGCAAGTGATACCGACCGACGGAGACCTCTCTCTCTCTCTCTCTCTCTCTCTCTCTCTCTCTCTCTCTCTCTCTCTCCTCTCTATATATATATATATATATATATATATATATATATATATATATATATATATATATATACACACACACACACATATATATATATATATATATATATACACACACACACACACACATATATATATATATATATATATATATATATATATATATATATACATATATCTCATATCAAATATCTTGACAGGGTATATATATATATATATATATATATATATATATATATATATGTGTGGTGTGTGTGTGTGGAATATATATATATATATATATATATATATATATATATATATATATATATATAAATATATATATTTAAATATATATATATATATATATATATATATATATATATATGTATATATATACACATATATATGTGTGTATACATACAATGTGTATGTGCTTATGAATATGTATGCGTGTTGATGGCTGAATACTATAAAAAGTGTTCATATATTTGTAGCCTAGTAATTCAATCAATAAACATCATCATTACCCCAGCTCAGCATCAACTTACAAAAAGGAAAAAAAAGAAATGCCGAAAACTCGCTCCAACATCAATAGCATAAAAATGACGAACATCGTAAACAGTAAATATACAGTAAACATGCAGTACAGAATAGGACCCCCCAAATAACAAGCTCTCGGCTCGCCATGCAGAATAACGTCAGAAAGAAGTAAAGGCACCTTTTGTCGCATTCCAGAAGGCTGCAACTGCATTTCGTGGCGAAATGGTGCAAAAGGTTCCTCTTGTGTCTTTTGTCTAATTGTTTCATTGGCCCGACGTTGTTTTAGGGACACCCCCCCCCCTCTCTCTCTCTCTCTCTCCTCTCTCTCTCTCTCTCTCTCTCCTCTCTCTCTCTCCTCTCTCTCTCTCTCTCCTTTCTTATTTCGTTTTTCTCTTGATGCAGAAATTATATTCAAGTTTGAGGATGATGTTGTCGGAAAACGAGATCTCAAGGCCTTGGTGATTTGTGTCAGTAACTAATCTTGTAAACGGAAGAAGATGATTAAGAAGGAAATAATAATAATAAGAGAAAAAAAATATTAAAACTGACAAAATGGAGAAAAGGTTAATAAAAACTTAAAAGAAAAACTTGTTAAGATCTTTGAAGGATATAAAAGATGAAAGTTTATCTGATTGCCAATGAAATGGAAAAGAAGCGAAAAAATGCTTTAAAGAAAATGAATAAAAAATGCACCGAGAATATAAAGTGAAGAAAAGTAGGAAAGACATTCAATCGACGAAGGATGGAAAAAAAAAGAATCTGATTTGGCAAAGGAAGAAAATAAAAAAGTGCAAAATATATCTCATGCTGTAGAAATTTATGATACTAATTTGGTCAAAGAAGAAAATAAAAGAGAGCAAAATATATCATATTTGATACTG
>NC_090737.1:18689858-18697358 GCF_036898095.1 Palaemon carinicauda
AATGCGTACATACAATACACACGCACGCACTTATAATCTTAAATGCATTAAAACAAGACATATTCATAACAAAATTAAGATCATGGTGACATTGACCCAAATAAGGCTAGTGTATCATTTGCCTATTGCAGAAACATTCGATAGATTTTCAAATATAATTGGGTTGTTAAAAAGATTGTTAAGGTTACTATTAAATTCTTTCATAAACATCTCATTCAACTGATGAAACAAAATATGCCCATATATTACTAAAGAAAACAGTTGACCACAAATGCAAATTTCTCCAAACTCTGGTTGTAACAATACTAGCGACAGACATGACCTTGAGTTCTGGACACTATTTGTTTACCAATAAAATCAACATAAATTCCTCAATTTTCCTTGCTCAATACCTGCATTTATTATCTTCGTCTCAGCGATGATGAAAATTCGTTTTTAATTGTAACTAATTTCTTCATTCATTTTACCACCTAATCATTCTAATGGCTTTCTTATGTTTCCTTCAATAACACGAACACTGTTCTGTGAATATTTACTTTGAATGTTCAAGGCCTTCTGGTTACAGACATCCCGAGAATATAATTCTTTAAATAATTGAAACAACAAAACAATGGACTCTTCATCCTCAACGTATGTAATCATTAAAAGATTGCTTTGTGTGTATTTACCAAAGGACTCATAAATTCTGTTGAAGAAAAAGTACAAAGACAACAATTACCTAAAAGGTCGAGACGAGAAAGTAATTACATCGAGCATTTCTCTCTCTCTCTCTCTCTCTCTCTCTCTCTCTCTCTCTCTCTCTCTCTCTCTCTCTCTCTCTCTCTCTCTCTCTCAGAATACTTCAGAGATCTCATGGCGTTTTTTCTGGCAAGGGAGGCTGATGCTAGAAGGTTCAAGAAAGATTGTGTAATAATAATAATAATATTAATAATAATAATAAAAATATAAACAATAATAACAATGATAATAATTATAATGATAATAATAATAACAATAATAATAATAATAATAATAATAAACACTTGCATGACCGCCATTCTCATTTGTCTTCATATAGGCTCTTTATTTTTCCCTTTACTTACCCATGTATTTATGCAATCATTAAAAAATAAGAAAAACCATATTTTTTTCTTATGAACTGAATAGATCATATCATATAACGTTCATGCTATGAAAACCATAACTTAACCAAATATCGCTAAAGATAAATTAATTCCTTAACCTTATGAAGAAAATACTAAATAGTACAAAATATGAACGAGAACTAACTTCCCCCAAAACCACCCAAACTGAACCTGATCCGAATCAGGAATCCTCTCGGCAATAAATATAGCTGGAACAGAGTACAGACAGCGCGCGCGAGCGCTCTGCTGGAATCCAGGCAAGCACAGACGGGTTATCTCGACTCACACGGTCATTTTTCACTGCTGGATTCGGATAAGCAGCGAGCGAAAACAGATAGCGAATGGAAAAGTCCAGGCGAGCGTTGCATGCCTCGGGGGAAAACAAATATAAAACAAATATCAATTCAATTTTTCATATGAATGCGATGGGAAAAAAATCAATTGCAACTTTCAACGGCGAATAGCATTGGGAATATGCATAATCTTCATAATTTCATGAACGGATATGCCGGAATTTCATCTACGCGTGTATGTATCCTTTATGTATGGATATAGGTAAGGATGTTTTATGAGTTTTATGCAGGGTAAATGTAACTTATGTATGAAAAACTATGTACAATAATTCATATATATATATATATATATATATATATATATATATATATATATATATATATATATATATATATATATATATATATATATAATGTATATATATTATATACATATATACATAAATATACATGTATATATATATATACATATATACATATATATATATGTATATTATATATATATATACATATATATATATATATATATATATATATATATATATATATATATATATATATATATATATATATATTATACACACACACACACACATATATATATATATATATATATATATATTATACACACACACACACACACACACACACACATATATATATATATATATATATATATATATATATATATATATATATATATATATATATATATATATATATATATACTGTATATACACGTCTTTTCAGAATTAATATATTTCTTCAATCCTCAGAAAAAGAAAGAAAAATGACAGAAACAGATAAAAACTAATTTGATTTTATATAAGATGAAAAACTTTTGCAGAACTGGGTTGCACAGAACACCTTACGGGTAAAATATTTGATGAGGTTCAGCGATGTACTTGCGTAATTTATGGACAGCGAATACATAAGTATTAATGATCCAAAGCCAATATTTTTTTGGAATTATTTCCCTGATGAAAAGATTGCTGATTCAGCCATAACGCCACCTTGTCGTCAGCCCAGTTGCTACATTCATCTCTTAGCAATCACGTTTAAAGACCGCTCATGAATGGCAGAGGCAAGGAACAGTGACATTGCCCTATCGAGTAGGACAGTGCCCTAGAGACTGACCACATATGCATATGATCAGCGCCCAAGCAACCCCTCCACCCAAGCTATGACCAAGGAGGTTCCGGCAATGGCTGTTTCCTTCAATAACGCCAACATTCTGTTCTGTGAATATTTACTTTGAATGTTCAAGCCCTTCTGGCTATTGAGATCCCTAGAATATGATTCTTCTAAAAACTCCAAGAACAAAACAATGGACTATTCATCCTCAACGTATGTAATCATTAAAAGATTGCTTTGTGTGTATTTACCAAAGGACTCATAAATTCTGTTGAAGAAAAAGTACAAAGACAACAATTACCTAAAAGGTCGAGACGAGAAAGTAATTACATCGAGCATTTTCCTCTCTCTCTCTCTCTCTCTCTCTCTCTCTCTCTCTCTCTCTCTCTCTCTCTCTCTCTCTCTCTCTCTCTCTCTCTCTCTCTCACAATACTTCAGAGATCCCATGGCATTTTTATTGCAAGGGAGACTGATGCTAGAAGGTTCAAGAATTATTGTGTAATAATAATAATAATAATAATAATAATAATAATAATAATAATAATAATAATATTAAACACTTACATGACCGCCATTCTCATTTGTCTTTATATAAGCTCTTTATTTTCCCTTTATTTACCCACGTATTTATACAATCATAAAAAAATAAGAAAAGCCATATTTTTACCTTATGAACTGAATAAACCAGATCATAATATAACGTTCATGCTATGAAAACCATAACTTCACCAAATATCGCAAAAGATAAATTAATTCCTTAACCTTATGAAGAAAATACTAAATAGTACAAAATATGAATAAGGTCTAACTTCCCCCAAAACTACCTAAACTGAACCTAATCCGAATCAGGAATCCTCTCGGCAATAAATATAGCTGGAACAGAGTACACACTGCGAGCGCGAGCGCTCTGCTGGAATCCAGGAAAGCACAAACGGGTTATCTCAGTCATTTTTCACTGCTGGATTCGGATAAGCAGCGAGCGAAAACAGATAGCGAATGGAAAAGTCAAGGCGAGCGTTGCATGCCTCGGGGGAAAACAAATATAAAACAAATATCAATTCAATTTTTCATATGAATGCAATGGGAAAAAAATCAATTGCAACTTGCAACGAGGAATAGCATTGGCAATATGCATGATCTTCATAATCTTATAAACGGATATGCCGGAATTTCATCTACGCGTGTATGTATCCTTTATGTATGGATATAGGTAAGGATGTTTTATGAGTTTTATGCAGGGTAAATGTAACTCATGTATGAAAAACTATGTACAATAATTTATATATATATATATATATATATATATATATATATATATATATATATATATATATATATATATATACATACATACATACATACATACATATAATTCTCATTTTATGATTAATAATAAGCGCGTCTTACTTGTAATGCAACCTACATTAGTCTATAGCGAAGGTAGAGGATATGGCCACATAGCCTAGCATGAATGACCACCGTTTCTCTATTGATGTCAGCACTGAACGAGGTTCCTAGAAGTCCGTCAACTATAATAGGTCCAAACTGGTGATGTAGGAGACCATATGAAAACAAATTAAAGACACAAGACTCTTGGGAGATTATAGGGCAAATCCTTCTGTCGTAATTAGCCGTTGCAGTGTTTAAACTTGAGCTTGTGGCCCTCACCTTAGATATTGCCGTTTTTTACCTTAGATTACCTCAAAACGTTTCCAATTTCCTTAAATGTGAAGCTAGTAAACCCAAAATTACCTTAAAAATTACATCGAAACCATGTAAATTACCTCAAACTAAGGTAATTACCTTAAAAGTTTAAACCATGAGCCTTTGTCTATGGCAGATACAAGACCTACTTAGCATATAGATAAGACGATACGACACTATAATTTTACTATGGTAAAGAACAGCAAATAGGACGCAGTATATTACCGACCAAAACTCGCCAGGTAATAGTGTTCCATTTTTAATTAAGAATACGCACCTTAAAATATGTCACCTTACCTTTCTTTAATTGAGAGAGAGAGAGAGAGAGAGAGAGAGAGAGAGAGAGAGAGAGAGAGAGAGAGAGAGAGAGAGAGAGAGAGAGAGAGAGAGAGAATGTTTGACTAAACGAAGGAAATAATCCTACTCCCGAGACAAACAAATCATTTAAAATTTACCATTGAAATATTATTATCTGATGAACTGAATAAACTAGATCATAATATAACGTTCATGCTATGAAAACCATAAAATAACCAAATATCGCTAAAGATAAATTAATTCCTTAACCTTATGAACAAAACACTAAATGGTACAAAATATGAACAAGAACTAACTTCCCCCAAAACCACCTAAACTGAACCTGATCCGAAACAGGAATCCTCTCGGCAATAAATATAGCTGGAACAGAGCACAGACAGCGCGCGCAAGCGCTCTGCTGGAATCCAGGAAAGCAGAGAGGGTTATCTGGGTCATTTTTCACTGCTGGATTCGGATAAGCAGCGAGCGAAAACAGATAGCGAATGGAAAAGTCCAGGCGAGCGTTGCAGGTCTCAGGGGAAAACAAATATAAAACAAATATCAATTCAATTTTTCATATGAATGCGAGGGAAAAAATCAATTGCAACTTGCAACGAAGAATACGGAATACTGTGCATGGGCAATATGCATAATCTTCATCATTTCATAAACGGATATGCCGGAATTTCATCTACGCGTGTATGTATCCTTTATGTATGGATATAGATAAAAATGTTTTATGAGTTTTATGCAGGGTAAATGTAACTCATGTATGAAAAAGTAAGTACAATAATTTATACATATATATTACATATACATAAATACATACATACATACATATATATATATATATATACATACATATATATATACATGTATATATATATACATACATATATAAACACATACATATATATACTGTATATACACACATTTTCAGAAATTAATATATTTCTTCATTCCTCTGAAAAAGAAAGAAAAATGACAGAAACGGATAAATGCACATTTGATTTTATATAAAATGAAAAACATTTACAGAACTGGGTTGCACAGAACACCTTACGGGTAAAATATTTGATGAGGCTTAGATTTGTACTTGCGTAATTTATGGACAGCGAATACATAAGTATTAATGAATACAAAGCCAATATTTTTTGGAACTATTTCCCTAATGGAAAAATTGCTGATTCAGCCATAACGCCACCTTGTCAGTCAGACCAGTTGTTACATTCATCTCGTAGCAATCATGTTTAAAAGCCTCTCATGAATGGCAGAGGCAAGGAACAGTGATATTGCCCCATCGAGCAATACAGTGCCCTAGAGACTGACCATATATGCATAGGATCAGCGCCCAAGTCCCCTCTCCACCCAAGCTAGGACCAAGGAGGGCTAGGCAATGGTTGCTGATGACAGCAGATAGACCCTTAGGCTCCCCCAAAACCCCCATCTTTAGGTCCAAGGATGGTGAGGTTGCAACGGCCAAAGAAACTTTGAGCGGGGCTCGAACTCCAGTCAGGCGTTCACCAGTCAGGGACGTTACCACACCGGCCACCACAAGCCTATCCAATCATTGAACAATACAGTGAATCGTGGATGGACTGAATATTTATCTATTCACAGGGTTGAAACGGCATATCTGGATGATGATGTTGATCTCCTAATAAACAGTGATGGAGTTCTTAATAATGATGAATTGCCAAACTATTCTGATGACAGAGATACTGTGGAATGTTTGACTGTTATCTGGAGGACCGTAGGAAATGTGGCATTTTTTCTTATTAAATTCACCCGAAGATTCCCAATGATCTAATTTGTTGGACCCTAATATGATTATAAATCTATATCATGTTTTCCATTCAAATGGATAAATAGCATGAATTTTCAACAATAATCCGTTTTGAATAATTATAAGTTAATGTTTCACCTACATAAAAATTTGGAGTTCAAGTCAATTTTATAATTAATTTGATTTGATATTTTAAATTCGACAGGTCAGCAAACATAAAATGATGATTAAAGAAATTTCTGTTTTCAACATAGCTTTTTACCTTCGCCAACTTCCGATAAGCGTTGTCTGTCTGTGTGTTTGTGATTCGCATAACTCAAAATCTATTTGACCGAATCTCGTGAAATTTTGTGGGTTGATTGGCCATAATCCAAGGATAACTTTATTATATGTTCGGAGTGACTGGGTCAAAGCTCAAGGTCACGAAAAGGTAAAAAAAACGTCTATTTGCCATATCGATTTGCATGAAACTCGTGTCAAATGCGTATAATTCAATTGCCTATCTTTTGATATACAACATGATATAATGATGTCATTACCCTTGTTTGTGTATTTATTTGTTTGCATGGCTGGCTATCTGTGATTCGCATAGGTCAAAAACTGTTAAACCGATTCTCATGAAACTTGGTGAGATGGTTGGCCGTGATCCAAGGACAATTCTATTAGATTTTGGGAGAAATTGAGCCAAACGTCGAGGACAAGGTCACGAAAATGTAAAAGCAAAAAAAAATCTTTTGGCGTATCGTGGCCAATTTTTATCTGATTTGCACGAAACTAGTGCCAAATTGTGCATAATTCAATTGCCTATCTTGAAATATATGTGTTTTGGAATCAAATACCCACAACCTCATCAGTTTTCTAAGTGACAAAAGTGGCGGTGGCGAAGTTATGCGCTCTACCGAATGCCCGTTCTAGTTATCAATATACTGAACTTGGCAGTTATGACCTATGTCTGACCTTTGACCTCACATATCTCAAAAATGCCCCTGAACCCAGGTGATCACCCACCAGATACAGAATCTACGCAAAGAAATTGCTCTATTTGTTTAGATTCATATACAAACCATGTAATCTTTGTGACCATTTAACAAACTTTAGGGCAAAGCAAAAATAAAATGCCATATAATTTATATATGAATAAAAAACGCTCTGTGCATCCATA
>NC_090737.1:18709858-18712358 GCF_036898095.1 Palaemon carinicauda
TGCAAAGATTCTCGGACATGATGTGTCGTACAATAATAATGGTGGTATTTTTAAATTTATTTCAGAAGTAGGTCTTCTGAAAGCTATCCAACTGTTATAAGGATGTTTTTGCTTTTATTGTTTTAAAATGAATTAATATTTATCTATCTATTTATAATAAATAATATCGGCGTCAATGACCTTAGATGTTAAGATGCCAGATAACTCATAATCAATCAATACAATTTACTGTATGGCTAACTTATCGTTTCTCCTATGTATGACATCCTATGAAGGCATACTGAATTCATTCACACATTCTCTGCCATTATTGTGGTTACTTTTTACTTGGTGAGGGTAGAAGAGCCTCTCTTGCTATATTATGCAGCTCTTCTAGGTCACTACAAAATTAAACCATTGTTCTTATAGCCTCCGTACCTTGGTCTTGCACTGTCTTAGGTTAGAGTTCCCTTGTTTTAAGGTACACCCAGGCAAACAATGATTTCCTTATTTCCTTTACCAACTGGGTTATTTTCACTTATGGAGCCCTTGGGCTTAGAGCATCCTGCTTTTCTAACCAGGGTTGTGCCTTAGCTAACAACAACAACAACAATAATAATAATAATAATAATAATAATAATAATAAATCAATAACAACAATAACAATAACAATAATAAAAAATAAATAATAATAAATAATAAGTAATAAATAATAATAAACAATAATAAGTAATAATAATAAACAATAAGTAATGATAATAAACTATAAGTAATAATAATAAATTATAAATAATAAGTAATAATACATGATGATGATGATGATGATAATAGGGGGCTATACTTCTCTCATACCAATATGCATCTTCTCTCACCCCTTCAAAACTGGTTTGAAGGATCGACTCCAAAGGAACATCAATTTCATACGCCCATTCAAGACGTAACCTGAGCAGTCATAAATAACAAAATTGAAACTGGCAGTCTAGCGAAATCACTTCCCTTTCCTTTCTTCCTAAGTTCCTACATTCCTTATTCCACTCGATTAAACCCTTTCGACGTAAACAGGTTCTTTTCATGGAAGAATATCCCCCAACCCCCCCACCCCCCACGCCCACCCCGTGTCCGACCGCCTCCTTCCATTGGATCTTGACAACTAAGGGTTGTGGTGGCCGATGTGGTAACGTCGCTGACTGGTGATCACCAGACTGGGGTTAGAGTCCCGCTCAAACTCATTAGTTTCTTTGGTCGATGCAACTTCACTGTCCTTGTGAGCTAAGATTGGGGGTTTGGGGGGAGCCTATAGGTCTATCTGCTGACTCATCAGCAGCCACTGCCTGGCCCTCCTTGGTCCTAGCTTGGGTGGAGGGGGCTTGGGCGCTGATTATATGTATATATGGTCAGTCTCTAGGGCATTGTCCTGCTTGAAAGGGCAATGTCAGTGTTCCTTGTCTCTGCCATTCATGAGCGGCCTTTAAATCTTTAAACTACAAGCTTATATACTAGACAAAAATGTATGGTTGCAGGAAATTAACATCGTTTCAAATTCATATGATTTACTGCTCAAAAATATTATTTGACGGATGTGAAAAACTGTTTGTTTGTTGGAAAAAAAAGTCAATTGCAGCCTTAATTTCACAAATAGCTTTTTGATATCTCAGCCAAGATCTGTGTAACATCCTAAAGAAATATCAGAAATAATATAAAAAAATTATATCATTTGAACACAATTTTGACCCTACGTTATTCTTAAACAAAAATTATAATAACATTGAATACCATTCAAGTATTTGCTAAAAGATATGTGAATTTCCTTCATTTTCATGAGAACCATGGTAGGTTTACAACAACAATAACAATAATAATATTTGAAACCAACACAAAAACACGTGTGCATTGATGGGATCCAACTTTGAACTCTTTGAAAAAAAAAAAAAAAAAAAAAAAGCCCCAAGATTTTCACTTGAACAGACCTGGACAAGATACAAGTACGAGGTAGAAATATATTAATAATAATAATAATAACTTCATTATTATAACAACATCTAAATCATACAAACAACAACAGAAAAGGGAAGTTGTACTGAGCCCTTGCTTTGAAATTTATGTTTTATGTAAACTTATAACATTTATTGTATTTTCAAATATTGGACACAAAATACAAAACACACAATCTTATAGTCAGAAAATTTTTTATCTTCAGAATAACACTTCAAAAGAGAATAGGCGGACTATAGTTTCTGAGTTAGGAATAAGGTAAGCTTAACCTTGCTGCTAAGACCAGCCCTGAGCATACAGACTTAGGAACGGATCACTATCAACTCATTCTGAAGTTCCATATTTCTGCTTTTCCCTCTTTCTTAACCGTTCTATCCAAACTCTCAACCTTCAATCTCTCCCGAATTAAATAAAAAAGTAAAATAAAATGAAATAAAATAAAAAACATAAGATATTTAGTTACCAAAGAGCAAATAGAATCTTGGCGGATGGACTAAAAGTTTTCGAGACATCCAAAATCCTTGTGACT
>NC_090737.1:18720277-18737777 GCF_036898095.1 Palaemon carinicauda
CATCCCTATTAACGAAGGTCGAAGATGATTAAAGAAAAAAAAAAAACGTCTCACTTGTCGCTTTCCTGAAGGTAGAAGAAGCAAATTGGGAATAACCTGCAGATGTGTCCGGGAAAGCCTAAGGATATCCCTAGAACGAAGGTCCGAGACGATTAAAAAAAAAAAAAAGAAAAAAAAAACACACACTCACACACCCCCATAATTCTATTCTGAATTTCGTCAATCAATGATCCTATTGTCTTTGTATTTCATAGCATAATGATAATATGATGGATTGTAGGGTACATTATAAGTATTGCAATACTCCTGACATTTTCATAAGAAATGTGTATAAGGATCACCCGTCTATCAAATGTAAAGTTGTTCTAATCAAGTTTTTGTTTGTAGGGAAGATGGGTAAATGAAAAATGAGAACAGTTAGGTAGCTAATCATGGTAGGGAATAGTTTAGATAGTTAATTATTAATGAGAGAGAGAGTGAGAGAGAGAGAGAGAGAGAGATGAGAGGAGAGAGAGAGAGGAGAGAGAGAGGAGAGAGAGAGATTATCACACTGATTTTTACTATCTTTTATTATAAAATACACATTAACAATCTTACAGTTTATAACATATATACATCATAGAATATTTACATATTCTTTTATTTGACATATACTGTATTTACAATTGAAATTTTTACTATTTACCTAAATATGTTTTTAAATAAAAAAATTTATATATATCTAGTAGTGAATAGTTTTTTAATAATTACGTTGTATTATGGAATGTTATGTAATATGAAAATGTTACAAAATCATCAAGACCCGAAAACTCTCAAAATTGATCAGTTCTACCATGCAATATCATGTACCATAAAAAAAAAAAAAAAAATTCAAGACCCGAATTTTTTTTTCGGACATTTTGACAAATGGAGAGATATGAGTGTCTGCATATACAGCTGATTTACATACTTATCGTGTGTACTTGGACTCATGTTACTATGAAGACCAGAAGTCGAAAATAAAAAGGAAAACCTAAACCATATTTATTGGAATTTATATGTCATTTATATGTAAATTGGATTTATGCACGTACATCGATGTCTCTCTCTCTCTCTCTCTCTCTCTCTCTCTCTCTCTCTCTCTCTCTCTCTCTCTCTCTCTCTCTCTCTCTCATATATATATATATATATATATATATATATATATATATACATACAGTATATATATGTATATATATATGTATATATATAATATATATAATATATATATATATATATATATATATATGTATATATATATATATATATATATATATATATATATATATATATATATATATATATATATATATAAAATGTGTGCGTGTACGATGAATATATGGAGCAGGATAATATTAACTATAATTTTCCGACCAAATTCTAATTCTCTGAGGACAGGAAAAGGTCAAAGAAATTTGGAAAGTTGTGTCGTAAAACAGTTGAATAATTGATGCCATTAGAGCTTTAAGTTTTTATAGGATTTGATCAAGAGAGTAATGGGAGCCCAAAAGGTATGTGTATACTGTACATGTGTATACATATTCACATATATATTTATGTATATGTATCCCTCGCTTTCTGATTAGGGATATCTTAATTTTTGCCAAAAGGGTTTCCGTATTGCAATGATCAGCAAAGCTGTATTAGTCATGACCACCCAAACTAGGTTGGTTTGCTGTGAGCGATCAGACGAAAATCTCCCACCATCACCAATCCGTATTGGCACGCGTGGACATGAAAATTATCCAAACTCCAGACATGAATTGACATGTCTGAGGCCTTTGTCCAGCAGTGGACAAGAAACGGCTGCATTTATTACCTTCGCCAACGAAGTTAAAAGGAGGTTATGTTTTCGACCATGTTTGTGTGTGTTTGTTTGTTTGTGAACAGCTTCCTAAACACGGTTTTAATCGTAGAGTAATGAAACTTACAGGGTTTAACTGTTATGTAAAAATCTATAAATTATTAAATTTTGGAAGGTCAAGGTCACGGTCAAACAAAATGTCCACTTTACGTAATCAGCCATAAGTTTGGACATCGTTTTCAATGAGACTTCAAACTTGGTTCATATTTAAGTGTATAAAAATCCCCGCCAATTAATACATGTTAAGGTTAAAGGTCAAGATCGAGAAATAAGCTACCGCGATGGAGGTCTGCGTTCTACTGAGTGCCCCTCTAGTTGTTCTTTGAAATGTATAAAGAAATGAAAGATGGCAGGGAGTAAACTCCCGTATATACATCACATTACGTAACTCCTGAGACTCGTCACTTGATGACCCAAGGAGTAAGAGTAAGACTAAGAGTAGGAGTAAGAGTAGGAGTATGACTAGGACTAGGAGTAGGAGTAAGAGTAGGAGTGCGACTAGGAGTAGGATTAAAAGTAGAAGTAGGAGTAGGAGTAAGAGTACGAGTATGACTAGGAGTAGTAGTAGGAGCAAGAGTACGAGTAGGAGTAAGAGTAGGAGTAAGAGTAGAAGTAAGAGTAGGAGTATGACTAGGAGTAGGAGTAATAGTAGAAGTATGACTGGGAGTAGGAGTATGACTGGGAGTGGGAGTAGGACTAAGAGTAGGAGTAGGAGTAGTAGTAATAGTAGTAGTAATAGTAGTAGTAGGAGTAGGAGTAGGAGTGGGAGCATGAGCCAGTAGAAGAGGCCGTTTCCCCTCTCGAGCCGTCTGCTGCTTTTCGGAGAAGAGGGGAAGAGGCGGAAGCATTCTCATCTTCTCGTGTGTTTTCTTTGCAAACATCCCTCACATAACCTTCCTTCGGGCTAAAACAAACATGCAAAACATTGGCACCTACCCTGAGCCAACAAACCGGTTTTCATTCTTTTTTTCCTTATCTATGTAAAGACAATTGCAGCAGACAAGTTGCTTAACCGGAGATCTCTCAAAGCAAGGGAGTGAAATTCGCACACGGGTGTGCGTGCGCAAGTTCACACACAAGCGCACAGAGATTATTCGATTAGGTTAAAGGCAATCACGTGAAATCACACAGTCAGTGAATGAGCTTCTGATTAGCATAATCTCCGGTAAAACTTTCCGACGCATGCGCACACTTCAATAGCCTCATTATACCAATTTCCCCTCGAAAGTGGAGAGAGAGAGAGAGAGAGAGAGAGAGAGAGAGAGAGAGTCTGATTCTATGTTATTCACCGCCTGGAACCGCATTGAAGCAGCAATCCTAATTTTGTTGTTCTAAATGGAGAAACGCAAGAGAAATCTAAAAGTATTAAAACCATCTCCAATGTTCACTTTGTGTTGTACTGATCATTCTTTTATGCATTCGCCTCAACTATCATCAATGTTTAGGTCTTTTAAAAATAATATTAATTGTATAAAATAGAGGAAAATGTTACTTTATTCGATTCTATTGAAAATATGCGTTTATTCTGTTTCCTTTTTTATCCATAAGGCGATAATGCTAAAAAAACACTGACACGCTGTATGGGTCACGTTTCAGTTTTGTTGCGCTTAAGCCGAACAGGAATGAAGATTAAAGAATCATTAAGAAAATATTTATTTTGTCAAAATATTGTGCTACTAATAAAATCCCTTTCCAAAGATTTCTCAGCTATTAAAGAATCTCATTCTGGTGTGTTTTATGCCTTACCAGCATCTCAAACAAATATGTAAGGGAGTTTAGTGAGTGTGTGTGTGTGTGTGTGTATGTATACATATGTGTCTATATATACATATGTATGTGTATATATATATATATATATATATATATATGTATGTATTTATGTATATATATATATATATATATATATATATATATATATATATATATATATATATATACATACATATGTATTTATATATATGCACATATGTGTATACATAAATATACGTCTTTTGACCAAATGTCTCCCTAACTATGTTGAAAGCAATAATCTGTTCCATAGTTTGCAGTTTCGCTATGGCAAAGGTCTTGGAACATTTGATGCCCTTCTTAGTTCCAATGCTGTACAGAAATCCATTGATTGTGCTCAGGATGTTCGTATGTTTGCTGCCTTTGTTCCGTGTTAATCACGAGGACCTTTTCTTTCAAACATAAGCAGTTGGGAGTAGGATAGTCTTTTCTTAGCATCATTATCTAATTTCTTAAGTAACAGATTGCAAAGAGTAGTTGTTGATGGGCCGCATAGGGAGTACCGAAATGCAATATTCAGTGTTTCTCAGGGTAATGTTCTTGACCCATTATTTTCATATGGTTTGATCTAGAAAACTAGCTCGTTGCCTATGCAGATGATGCTACTCTCTTTGCATCCATTCCATCCCCTGAATGTAGATCTGCGGTTGCAGAATCCCATAATAGAGATCTGGCTAAAATTAGTGCATGGTGCAAATTATGGGGTATGATGTTGAATCCAAATAAAACTCTTAAGTATGATTGTAAGTAGGTCGAGGGCAATGTCTTCTTAACATCCAGATCTCTGCACTGACAAAGTTTCAGTAACTATTTGCAAATTTACTTTGAAAAACACATTCAGTCTGTTTCTTCTTCAATTACTAGAAAAATCGGCTTATTGAGAACGCCTTTCAGGACTTTTAATGAAATATCCAGAATAAATTCTTTAATTCTCTTATTCTACCTTGTTTCGAATCTTGTTCTTCTGTCTGGTCTTCAGCTACGGACTTTGAACAAATCCTAATTTGTTGGGCATTAACTTGCAGTCTATTAAATTTCTTATTGCTAATCTTGATATTAATCTCTGGCACCGTCGTTGAGTTATTTCTTTATACCTTTTGCATTATATTTTTCACGAGTCTGACCATCCTTTGTATTCGGATCTTCCCAGACAATACCATCCTGTACGTATTACTATGTATGCAGTTAATTCTAACGATTGTGTATTCTCCATCATAAGACTCAACACTACACAGTATTATATCTTTATTCCAGCTGTGACCACATCGTGTAACCATCTTCCTAATCAGGAAGTTGGATCGGTGTAACTTCAGAAGTCCAAACTTGCGGAGAATGTTATGTTGAAAAGGCTGAGATGAGTCTCTCTTCATAGTTTATACACGAGAGATCTATTTTAACATTGTTATTGATCAAGATATTTCATTTTTTATTCATTATTTCCCATGTAAAGTTTGTTTCCTTATTTCCTTTCCTCCCTGGACTATTTTTCCTGTTGAAGCCCTACAGCTTGTAGTATCCTTCTTTTCCAATTAGGGTTGTATCTTAGCTAACAACAACAACAACAACAACAACAACAATAATAATAATAATAATAAATCATTATCATTATTATTATTATTATCATCATCATTATAATGACAATAATATATATATATATATATATATATATATATATATATATATATATATATGTGTGTGTGTGTGTACAGTATATATATGTATATATAAATATTTCTATATATATAATGATATATACACATATGAGAGAGAGAGAGAGAGAGAGAGAGAGAGAGAGAGAGAGAGAGAGAGAGAGAGAGAGAGAGAGAGAGAGAGAGAGAGAGAGAGCTTAGATTTGGCTCATTAAATCGAGCCATTAATCAAATCCCTAAAAACCCACTAAAGTTCGTCGCTTTCCTCTACAACTACCACCAAACCCTTTTCGAGAACATCAATCATTATAATAGCTACCGCCAATTAATATCAATTAATAACAGGAATTGTAGTTTTCATCCTACCGTAACATTTCTCAGAAATGGAGGCGGAAGCCATTAGGCCTACGTCTATTAAGCTTTTTTATTTAGGCTTTTAACGTTGATTCATATCAGTACTTTCGTACGGCAAGAAGCGGGGAGGGTTGCAGAATAGCCTAGATGTATGACTTAGGCCATAAAAGTACGTAGGAACTATTAAGAGTATTTTTTTTTTTTTACGAAAGTTGGTCAATTGTTGTTCAGTTAACTTGGTTGATAGATTGCTTTGCGGATTCCTGGCATCCTGACATCTAAGGTCATTTGTTGTTCAGTTTACTTGGATGGTCATCCAACAACCATGGAGTCACCTACACAATTTCCTCCCTCAGGATATACAAGCAATTTGCAAGAAATACAGCATAAATCAACTGCAGAAATACAAGCCTTACTACAAAGTCACCCAGATTTCTCTAACTCTACCATTCTCTAAAATCCACAAAATTACCTTCAATAGCATCCACTCTTAAGGCAACACGATAAAAAGCTACCAAACCTCATAAAAAACCTCCACCTTACTTTAAGAGCACAGCATCTTCAAACATAAAAATCTTCAACTCTCCTCTAACCTACTACAACAAGTCAAAACTTTATTCAACCTCCAATCCACCTTATATTACAACCCCCAAACCCAAGAAGGTTATATCCAACCTTCTTGAAAACCAACTCCTCCTCCTTTGCAACTGTTATCTTTACATTAAGGGGTCGGTTCCTTGATGTACCCTCTCCAATGTCTCCTACCGCCAGACTGGGGTTCAAGTCCCACTCACACTCGTTAGTTCCTTTAGTCGTCTAACCTCACAACTCTTGTAAGCTAAGGATGGGAGGTTTGAGGGAACCTATATGTCTAATTGCTGAGGAGTCAGCAGCCATTGCCTGGCTTTCCCTGGTCCTAGTTGGGCCGCTGATTATATGTATGTATGGTCAGTCTCTTGGCCATTGTCCTGCTTGATAGGGCAATGTATGGCCCCTTGCCTCTGCCATTCATGAGCGGCCTTTAAACCCTTAAAGGAATCCTCTTACACCAAACTTCTTCTTTTCCCCCTCTCTCAATTTAATACATATTAATGACGTTTATACTTGACAACCGGCAATAAAGTTCTTTACAATTAATAACACTGGCGTGAATAGGAAAGCAAGGAAGTTGGAGAGGGGGGTAGAGCACACAGGGGAGAGCTGGGGGTTGGGGGACAAGCTGGGGGGTGGGGGTTGGGGGTGGAAGGGATAGAGGGTAATGATTAGCAAGCGAAACTTGAAACTAGAGCGATAAGGAACGTCACGGCACTACGAACTCGATTACATTCAAGGATTTAACAACTTGCTTTTCTCGTGGGCTTTACAAACAGCTTCGGATAAACTTATCTTCAGTGGGATACTTGGCCAATTTCCAGAAGTTACCCAAAGATAATTTCTGGGTTTTATTTGGAGAGAGTTTCTTTGAGGACGGATATTTTTCAAATTGACCTACCCCAATAAAAACATTACAAGATTTTATAAAGAAGTACAGTAGGTACACACATATTAATAAAACTTTACGTGTAAAAATAAATTAATAGGAAAATATACTGCAAAAAAAAAAAAAAAAACGAATTCAAATTCCAAGAAAAACAGCAATGCGCATCACAGCTTCTGCTACAACTAGACCTGACTGTCTATAGTCAAGAGGCACTGATAAAGACGAGACGCCTCTTAAATACAACAGAAAAAAAAATTAAAAGTATAATAAAAAGTTAGTGTTTAAGAAAAATAAATAACTAACATATTTTATTTTTTTCCACCACCACTTTTTAAATGACTATCAACATATATCTTCTATATAAATTTGGAAAACTATAATTTTCTGAGCCTTCTAAATTCAGAACAAAGTTGGCCGTTTCTCAATGGAAAAACTCCATCTGATAAAAACCTTTCTACATAATTGATCCTGACTATAAAGTTGTTTCCTCTAGATATTATTCTGTAAATAACAAATAAGAAAATTCTGTTAATACTGGGCTTATGTCGATACGAATTCAGAAGTCCCAAGCAAGTAAAATATAATTACATAATTAACTTCGTCCTTATGTAATAGACAATTGGCTAGATTGTTAAGTTGGATAAGTGCATGTATGTAATTCAGACTTATTATTATATGAAAACGCATTCTGTATAATTACATGATTTTGGTCTGACCGCTCAAAGCAAATCAACCTATAGTCAATTTCTTTTAGCGAGGCATATTTACACCGACTCGCAGCGGTGCCCCGTTAGCTCGGAAAAGTTTCCTGATCGCTGATTGGTTAGACAAGATAATTCCAACCAATCAGCGATCAGGAAACTTTTCCGAGCTAAAAGGGCACCGCTGCGAGTCGGTGCAAATCTGCCTCGCTAAAAGAAATGGACTATAGTATGGGTGGACCTGACTCGTACAGCTTTGCTGATCATGGCAATGCGCAAACCCTTTCACCACATTAAGGTATCTCCATTCGGAAAGGGATATACAATAATACAATATGTGTAAATGTATACATAAAAATAATTACATATATTACAGCAACAACAACAAATCCAGAAGTTTCTGGTCCACTGCAGGACAAAGGACTCAGCATGGCAATTCATACCTGAGAGTTGGACAGTTTTTTATCGCCACACTGGTCAGGTCGGATTGGTGATGGTGGGAGATTCTGGTCTGACCGCTCACAGCAAACCAACCAAGTATGGGTGGCCCTGACTCGTACAGCTTTGCTGATCATGGCAAGGCGCAAACCCTTTCACCACATTAAAGTATCTCCACTCGGAAAGGGATATATGATAATACATTATGTGTAAATGTATACATAAGAATAATGCAGTCGTCTCATTTGTAATATTCATAAGAATAATTTTCTATATTCCCGATGAAATAAAATCACATTTTAAGTTCTCCAGCTAAATTAGACTTATAAACAAATCAGAAAATCATAATTAGAAAAATAACACACATAATAGACTCAGGTCGCATACTCTATAAAAAAAAAATGGAATAAGGTCGCGCGAATATGCCTCTATTACCAAGTTGCGCTTTTGAAACTCAATTATTAGTAAAGGCCTAATTATTTGCATAATTAGGTTCTCAAAACGGCGCAAACAACAAACAAGAGGACAATTAAAGCTTAGAATGCCCAAGAGGAAAGCCTGTTGTCATAACAGCTGTTGCATTTCAGATATAATTAATCTCCTTATTCAAAATTAATGATTGATGCAATAACAATTTATTTGACGCAGTGACGCATCCGATGGAAATTAATAGAATGTGAGACTACGAGGTCTTCAACTTTAATACAAAAAATGATATATCACTGGTTTACACACACATACATACATACATACATACATATATATATGTGTGTATATATATATATGTGCATATATATATACATATATATACATATATATATTATATATATAACGATATATATATATATATATATTATATATATAACTATATATATGTATATATATATATATATATATATATATATATATATATATATGTATGTATCTCTCTCTCTGTCTATATATATATATATATATATATATATATATATATATATATATATATATATATATATACACAGACACACACACACACACACACACACACATATATATATATATATATATATATATATATATATATATATATATATAAAATAGATGTACGTATCCATAATAATAAAATTCTTTGAAACATATTCCATCTAGACTTGTACTGCGTGAGGTTGAACATTGTTTTCTTTTACATCCAATAAAGCCGTTAACTAAAGTGTATTTCTATTAAAACAATAATAAGCATAAACCCTAAATGTGGTATTTTGAAAACGTAAAAAAAAAAATAAAAATAGTTCTAAGCAGCATATTGAAAATAAGTGCAACGAAATACTCGAGTTTCTTTTCTCCCAATGAAAATGGATTCTTAAAACAGCAACACTAAAAAAATGCATCTTAATTTTCCCATATCTACCTACATTAATTGGCTTACCCTTATGCGTTATTGATTTTATCCCATCTTCCAAGAAAAAATATTACCTATATGAAATTTGTATGTATTACAAGAGAGATTTTTCAAAATTTGAATCAAGAGAAGCTCTTTTTCATAGAAATGTATAATCACGACAAAATTAGGTAACCGATTCGAACTTTGAAACAATATCGGTTATATAAATACGTGCATATACTGTGCACATATATGCATGCATATATAGTATATATATGTGCATACACACAATATATTCATATATATATATATATATATATATATATATATATTATATATATATACACACACATTATATATATATATATATATATATATATATATATATATATATATATATATATATATATGTATATATATAAATGTGCGTGGTGTTTATCACACACAATGACAACCTAACACCTCAACTTCTCCGCATATATTATGTAGCTTGTCATCATAAACCCTGAACCCAAGTGCGAAATTGAATTATAAAGCATTAATTTCCGTATGATGAAGGCATATTAGAGGAGGTTTACCTCTTTAGCTGGATGTCAAGTAGGTACTGTATCTATTGCAAATGCATATATTAAATACCAGTAGACCATACACACAAAAAACTATCTATCTATCTTTCTTTCGTTCTTTTTTTCTTTCTGTATGTATGTATGTAGGTATGTATAAGGTTAGTTTGACAACATTAATTCCTGTTTTTCTAAAGGAAGAAATAATGTAATACATTATAAATCTCAAAGGTTAACTTTCTAATAATATTAATCTTAATAAACTCATCTCTCAGACTAGAATACCCCAATGCCAACAACATCCTGTATCTGATAGATCAGTTCATTCTCTTTCAGTGACAGCTGAACGCCTCTCGTTTCAAGTCTTGTGTTAGGTCAGTTCTCTGCAGCTTGGGAAATTCTTTACCAGATTCATACTGATGGACACATGATAAACATCAATTTTTTTTTTTTTTTTTTTTTGGCTGCTGAGTAATTACGTTAAGAGTTCTAGAGGATTTATTCAGTGATTTAAATTAATTGTAACCGATTTTGTTTATAAATATGTCATTAAAAATATTTTAGGTTAAAAACGGACTACATACTCTTGAGACAGAACAGTAATGAAAGAGGCCCACTAGACATCCCAGACGTCTTTAAACTATCATTAATACACTTCTACATAGGTCGGACAATCATTTCATACACAAACTTTCAGTTTTATTGCAATTGGATTTCTAGGGTGATGTAGTTAAGATGTTTTTCTGGGTCAGTTTAAGAACAACAATAACAAAAAATACACTATGATACTGGTTGTAATACACAACTATTCTTTAAATAAGTTCCTGTAAGCAGAGAGGTACGTTTGATTTACATCACAGACGAGAAAAGAAAAAACACTAACGTTAACGTGAGGCAGATAGTGGACATAACCTTACGAAGGCCAATCTTGGAAGGTTTCCTCAATTAAAAAAAATAAAAAGGAGGCATTTCAATTTAGCAAAACCAATAAAGAACACAGAACACGACCCATGTGGTAACGTCTCTGACTGGTGATCGCCAGACTGGGGTTCGAGTCCTGCTCAAACTCGTTAGTTCCTTTGGTCGCTGCAACCTCACCATCCTTGTGAGATAAGGATGGGGTGTTTGGGGGAGTTTATATGTCTATCTGCTGAGTCATCAGAAGCCATCATCATCTGGCCATCCTTGGTCCTACCTTGGATGGAAAGGGGACTTGGGCGCTGATCATACATAGGTAGTAGGTTGGACAGGGCACCAGCCATCCCTTGAGATACTACCGCTAGAGAGTTATGGGGTCTTTTGACTGGCCAGACAATAGTACATTGGATCCTTCTCTCTGGTTACAGTTCATTTTCCTTTTGCCTAACACATACACCGAATAGTCTGGCCTATTCCTTACACATCCTCTTCCGTCCTCATACACTTGACAACGCAGATTACCAAACAATTTTTCTTACTGCACTGTAATAGTTCAGTGGCCACTTTTCTCTTTGTAAGGGTAGAAGAGACTCTTTAGCTATGGTAAGAAGCTCTTCTAGGAGAAGGACACTCCAAAATCAAACCATTGTTTTCTTATCTTGGATAGTGCCATAGCCTCTGTACCATGGTCTTCCACTGTCTTGGGTTCGAGTTCTCTTGCTTGTTGGTACACTCGGGCATACTATTCTATCTTATTTCTCTTCCTCTTGTTTTGTTAAAGTTTTTATAGTTTATATAGGAGATATTTATTTTAATCTCGTTACTCTTCTTAAAATATTTTATTTTTCTTTGTTTCCTTTCCTCACTGGGTTATTTTCCCTGTTGGAGTTCCTGGGCTTACAGCATCCTGCTTTTCAAATTAGGGTTGTAGCTTAGCAAGTAATAATAATAATAATAATAATAATAATAATATGATAAGTCTCTAGGGCATTGTCCTGCTTGATATGGCAATATCAATGTCCCTTCCCTCTGGCATTCATGAGCGGCCTTTAAACCTTTAAGCACGACCACATTCCCAAACAAACAGCAAAGCTAGCAATTCTAAAGATCCGCAGTACTAATTAAACAACGATGAAAGGAACAACTTTATCTGTTCTAGTATTCCGCAAACAACATTGAAACTAATAACGTCAACTGACGGTAAATCAACAGACAGATGGTTGCGTGGAGATGCAGCCAGCCCGACGGGTGGCTAAAGTTTTAATGAGTCATTAAGATAATTACGCAGAACTCGGGTCTTCATAAACACAAGTTACAGTGGAAATAATGTTGAATAAAGAACCACTTACGGTAATGGCGACGAATTAGTAAGGTAGTACGCTGAATTCACTTACGTAAACCTTCGCTAATGTTTTTTTTTTTTTTTTTTTTTTTTTGGACAGAAAATTTGATACATAGAAAGTTCAAATAGAGTTAAAATGGACATGAGGCATACAATCATTAGGAGAATGGTAATCACTTCTATTTGTTCAGTGATAAACATTTCGCTTCTTAACAGTAAGAAAATAGAAAAATAAAAATAGGATGAAAAGCAGACTACATCAACTATTAAAAACTATGCGACCCGTCAAAAATCACAGCTAAAATTTAGATAGATATACACGCGCACGCACACACACAGTAAACACTTCCCACTCCCTTTTTCCTTTCCTAAATACTCCCTCTCTCCCTTACCCGAGGGACAGGGAGAGACCGAGTAGTTACACGACTGGCAATGCCACTGAGCGTAACCGGTATATATATATATATATATATATATATATATATATATATATATATATATATATATATATATATATATATATATATATATAATATCCAAACCAAACACTTGCTCTTCATTATAATGGAGAGATGATTAATAATGAAGTACATATAAAAAATCCCATTTTTGCATAAATTCTACAACACTCTCACCTCACGTATCACAACGCTGGAACAGTGTGTGTGTGTATATATATAAATATATATATATATATATATATATATATATATATATATATATATATATATATATATATATATATATTATATATATATATAATATCTAAACCAAACACTTGTTTTTCATTATAATGGAGAGATGATTAATAATGAAGTAAATATAAAAATCCCATTTTTTGCATAAATTCTACAATACTCCAAGCTCACGTATCACAACGCTGGAAAAGAGATAAGGCCAGATCCTTTCGAGAAACATGATGTGGGGTCTAAAGAGGATCTCCCACTCGAGATGAGCGAAGAGGGCTTATGTAGGACTCCAATTCACTGATGGAGGTGAATTAAGAGGCGGCTGAGACCCCCGTGATTGAATAATTGGGAAGGCCGCGTTCTCGCCGTGCCCGTCGAAGGAAAAGGAACGAGTCCATTTAATGGAAGCGATGATTATCATCAAAGAGAATGGTTCCTCCAATCAGGAGGGACAAGATAAGTGATTCGGTCGAAATGAGGTCTGAATTGATAAGACCCAGCGGGGAGAAATGGGATGAGATATGGAGTTCTATTGGGTGGGGAGGATTTCTGTAAGGGAAAATTGGTTTCGTTTCCTTTTTTTTTTCTTAAAGAAATAACAGCTCTGATATATCGAATTAATATTATTCTATTCAATAAATCAAGTCGAATCCTGAATAATTCTTTTTTATTTAAAGAAATAACAGCTCTGATATATCCAATTAATATTCTAATCAATAAATTAATTGGAACCCTGAATCTTTTTTTTAAAGAAATAACAACTCTTATATTATCCAATTAATATTATTCTAATCAATAAATTAATTCCAACCCTGAATATTTTTTTCTTTAAGAAATAACAGCTCTGATATACTATACATTTAATATTATTCTAATCAATAAATTAATTCGAACCCAGAATATTTTTTTTTCTTTAAGAAATAAAATCTCTGATATACTATACATTTAATATTATTCTAATCAATAAATCAATTCGAACCCTGAATCTTTTTTTTTAAGAAATAACAACTCTTATATTATCCAATTAATATTATTCTAATCAACAAATTAATTCCAACCCTGAATATTTTTTTCTTTAAGAAATAACAGCTCTGATATACTATACATTTAATATTATTCTAATCAATAAATTAATTCGAACCCTGAATATTTTTTTTCTTTAAGAAATAACATCTCTGATATACTATACATTTAATATTATTCTAATCAATAAATTAATTCGAACCCAGAATATTTTTTTTCTTTAAGAAATAACATCTCTGATATACTATACATTTAATATTATTCTAATCAATAAATCAATTCGAACCCTGAATATTTTTTTTTCTTTAAGAAATAACAGCTCTGATATATTACCCAATTAATATTATTCTAATCAATAAATTAATTCAAACCCTGAATATTTTTTGTTAAAGAAATAACAGCTCTGCTATATTATACAATTATTATTCTAATCAATAAATTAATTCCAACCCTGAATATTTTTTTTCTTAAGAAACAACAGCTCTGATATATTACCCAATTAATATCATTCTAATCAATAAATTAATCGGAACCCTGAATAATTATTTTTAAGAAATAACAATTCTTATACATTATCCAATTAATATTTTTCTAATCAATAAATTAATTCGAACCCTGAATATTTTTTTAAGAAATAACAGCTCTGCTATAGCATACAACTAATTATTCTAATCAATAAATTAATTCGAACCCTAAATAATTTTTTTAAAGAAATAACAGCTCTGCTATAGAATACAATTAATATTATTCTAATCAATAAATTAATTCGAACCCTAAATAATTTTTTTAAAGAAATAACAGCTCTGCTATAGAATACAATTAATATTATTCTAATCAATAAATAAATTCGAACCATGAATATGTTTTTTAAAGAAATAACAGCCCTGATATATTATACAATTTTTTTATTCTAATAATTAAATTACTTCTAACCCTGAATAATTTTTGTTAAGGAAATAACAGCTCTGATATATTATCCAATCAATATTATTCTTATCAATAAATTAATTCGAACCCTTAATATTTCTTTAAAGAAATAACAGCTCTAATATATTATCCGGTTAACATTATTCTAATCAACAAATTCATTCAACACCTGAATAACATATCGCAAATATCTAGAAGGGAATAAAAAATTCCTTTTAGCGACTAAAAACTGAAAAAAAGATTCTCTTTAAAGATTTAAAACAATATATAATAAAGGAAAACTAAACTACTTTACATAAACCACTAACATGTAATAAAATCAATTAAACTGTTTACGTCATTCAGTACTTTATAATAATCTATCTCCCTCAAGCAGAGAGGAAACAAGATACTCTCACATGTTAAAAAATGGTCCAGCTGCCTTCCTTCGTTAAGATGCCATATGCAAAACCTCCATTCTTAGAAGCTGGCAGACAAGTGCTTGATTAACTGATAATTATCTCCGTCTGGCCATTCAATTGCAAGTCTCAGACCAACAAATGAGAGAGAGAGAGAGAGAGAGAGAGAGAGAGAGAGAGAGAGAGAGAGAGAGAGAGAGAGAGAGAGGCAGGCTTCATCATATAAAAGTCACGTAGACAACTGACCACAACCGCAATAGACCTACTTTCAATTACCGTTACCTAACTGCAATAGGCCTACTTTCAATTACCGTTAACTGTTAATATCGCGAAATTAAAGTACAATATGCTGCCAGGGTCATGACAATGCAACTAACTTAGCAAGTTATATCGCGAATAATGAAGTTTCCCAATTCCATGACCTATTTGGTTTGGATTTATGAATTTGGGCTATAGGCCGTCGCTGTGGTCCATGAGGCCATTCATCGCCCAAGGACAAAGGAAGAGGGGGGGGGGGGCCTTGTAACTAAACTGAAGTTAAAAATTCAAAGAGGCTCTACAGAAAAATAGGAAAAAGGATGAATATAGGGTAAATGCAGCTAGGGGCCCAAGGAACACTGCCAAGATCCTTCAGTAATGCCTACAGTGTACCGCGCGTGGTGTACTAATGGCACTAAGCCCCAACGGGAGCATTATCCGTTCAGAAACATTCTTTTCATATTTGAAAAGCATCACAGATTTCTTTTCCTTTTCAACCGGACTAAATCATATTCAACAGGACTCAATCATAAAGCAGTTCTATTCAACATGACCCGGCAAATGCACCCTGAACCCTTGCCTTACCTCTTCTCTTATAAATTTCAAGGCTTTTTCCCTTCAGTTACTATTGTGGCCATTGTTTTGCTGAGCTTAAGGAGAGAGTTTCACTTTACCTTAAGAGTTTCTCTCGCTCTCAGATGGCCGTAACATCCACCAGTCTCCATTTCCACATTAACTCGCAGAGAATACTCATTGAGAGGTTACAAACAATATATTATTGTCAGGTCAAAAGTATTTGTAAGGCAATCGAGAGTTCAGCTGTACATTTACTGACCAAGAATAGATGTTTGATTTAATATATAGTGCCATAGTTTTTGTACCATGGTCTTCCACTGTCTTTGGTTAGAGTTCTCTTGCTTGGGGGTACACTCGGCTACACTATTCTATCTAATTTCTCTTCCTTTTGTGTTGTTGAAGTTTTTATAGTTTATATAGGAAATATTTAAATTTGTGTTATTGCTGCTCTTAAAATATTTTATTTTTCCTCGTTTCCTTTCCTCGCTGGGCTATTTTCCCAGTGGGGCCCCTGGGCTTATAGCATCATGCTTTTCCAACTAGGGTTGTAGCTTAGGAAGTAATAATAATAATAATAATTCTAAGGCGGGAGGGTTTTGATGTTTCAGATAGGAAAAAAATGTCATATGATGGTTAAGATGGTTGAAAACTTGTATAAAATAAGGATAGCGGTAATAATAAAGACATTAGAGAAATGTTTGAAGTAAGAGTTGGTTTACATCAGTAATCACCACTTTGCCCTTTCTGCTTCTGCTGAGTAAGGAGACTGAAGGGACGAGGAATGAAAACTTATGGAAATCGTTATAGGAATATGATCTGGGGATAAGAACAAACACAGAAGGGGAATTACAGGAATCTCTTGAATAGGGCAGCACCAAGGTAAATGTTGGTAAAAATAAGGTTATGAATTCCAGCAAAGAGGGAGAGGATAGGATACCTTGGGCTTATGGCATCCTGCTTTTCTAACTACTACTACTACTACGTAGTAGTAGTAGTAAAAGAAGAGTTTTAGATTTAGAACAAATAGATCACTCAAACTACTTGGGATCCACTTAAAGCTAGGAAGGAGGGAAGGGGTGAAGCAGATGTTATAAGTAGGATATAAGCAGTGGGGTAGGGGGGGGGGGGGGTTGAGGATGATGGCCGACACAGTC
>NC_090737.1:18742777-18745277 GCF_036898095.1 Palaemon carinicauda
ATATTTTATAAGAAAAATTCAAAACTAAAAACAAGTACGAAATAAATACGGGGCATAAAATGCCTGAAAACTTAGAGATCTCGAAAATGTCGTAAATTCTGATTGTAAAAGTACATGAAATTATTCACGAGTAGAAAAAAACTGTCATCGTACGTCATATATAAAAATTATATCTCAAAATATCAAACTCGGTTCATTTATAATATTGTTAAAACACATTTAAGTTTTTCACTTCTTTAAAATATGTTGACTCTGGAATTGTATTGTGGACTTCAGTATGATTTTGTTTATTAGTAAAGCAAATTTAAAACTCGGATATATCCCATCAGTTGCCATTATACGAGTATAGCTACCCAATGCCGCTTATGATAGATGAATGTATATGTATGTATGTATGTATGTATATATATATATATATATATATATATATATATATATATATATATATATATATATATATATATATATATATCACTTTTGACTAAAATGTCAGGAATGTATACAAACACATAAAGCTATTAATGTGTTTTTCGCAAACATCTTTGTAACGCACACACACACAATATATATATATATATATATATATATATATATATATATATATATATATATATATAAATATATATATATATATATATATATATATATATATATATATATATATATATATATATATATATATATATATGTATACACGTGTGTGTTTGTGTGTGTGTGGGGTCCGTCACTTTGTGGTAGGACGCTAGGCTTGCAACTGCAAAGTCCATGGTTTGGGTTATATAGCCTTGCTACCCATCAGATGACCCAGTTGCAATCTAGCATCAGCGCCAGTAATCAACAAAGGGTTTAGTTAGAGGTAGCAACCACCATTCTTAAAAGCTGAACGATGCATGGCTCTATCTTTCTTTTCACATTCCTTCTAAAAGTAGGAAAATTATTATTCAAATAAAATATGTTTATTTGAAAACTATTCAATTTTCATTACAGGTGGCGGGTAAAAAAAAAAAAAAAAAAAAAAAAAAAAAAAAAAAAAAACGATGTCACATTCATGTTCCAGCTACAGTTCCAGCTACAGAAAACTTCGGGGAGGAAAATTATTAAACCTAATAAAGTTTATCAAAATGGCTCAACACCCACACATACATACCCTGTGAAAGTCCCTAAATATCTTATTTATCTAATCCTTTCACTACCTGCTTATTCTATCAGTCAAAATGCAACCATAAATTTCCCCAATAAGTTAACTAATGCAATATGCTTATAATCTTATACTTCTTACATACTCCCTCATTACCTTTACCCTTATTCAGGTCTTTCTTTAATAAGATAAATATCTAACACACTGGGAAGCTATTCATTTATAATTTACCCTCTGAGTAAATGCTGGAATTACAAATGCGAACATAAATTACAATGTTCATTCTTCAACCATTATTGTTTACCTTACTCGTGAAGCCAATCCTACGAGCATTCCACATTCATACTATTTACATCTGCCTTTCTACTTCCTTGATAACAAACGAGTCATCAAAACATCTCTCCACTGAAACAATATTACCTCATGTGCTGACATTTCTCCCTAATATCCCTTATCCAAGCATAAATATCCTCAATAATCCCTTTCAATTTACTTCTCCGAATTATGGAACTTTTGATCCAAAACATGTATCGCTAAATTCCCAACATAACTAACCTTTTTCTTTACTTAAATTTTTTAACCTTAGACAAGCTTATTCATATTCTTACAGTGTATTATTAATTATTAATTATCTATCATTAACTATCTATTATTAATTACTTATTATCAATTATTTATTATTAATTATCATCATCATAATTATTATTATTATTATTATTATTATTATTATTATTATTATTAATTTTATTATTATTATTATCATTACTTGTTAGGCTACAACCCTAGTTGGAAAAGCAGGATGCAATAAGCCCAGGAGCTTATACAAAAAAAAAAAAAAAAAAAAAATCCAGTGAGAAAAGGAAACAAGGAAAAGTAAAATATCTTGAGAACAGTGACTTTGAAATAATTATTTCCTATATAAACAATAAAAACTTAAACAAAACAAGAGGAAGAGAAGTAAGATAGAATAGTGTGCCCCAGTGTACCCTCAAGCAAGAGAACTCTAACCCAAGACAGTGGAACACCATGGTGCATAGTTCGGCATCTGTACTTCAAACGATCTCAATACTACGCAGCACTCTAGAAGTTTTATTCCAACTGTGACCAAGTTGTGGAATGATCTTCCTAATCGGGTGGTTGAATCAGTAGAACTTCAAAAGTTCAAAGTTGGAGCAAATGCTTTTTTGTTGACCAGGCGGACATGAGTCTTTTTATAGTTTATTTATGACATATTTGTTTTTGATGTTGTTAATAGTTTATATATGACATGTCTGTTTTGACGTTGTTACTTATTTTAGAATGATTTATTGTTAATTTGTTCTCTTCATTTATTTATTTCCTTGTTTCCTTTCCTCACTGGGC
>NC_090737.1:18755277-18757203 GCF_036898095.1 Palaemon carinicauda
CCATTCACCAATCAACACTGAGCGCACTATCAACAAATAACATAATAACCCCTTATTATGTAATGTTTTCTTTTCCTAAAAATTATCCAAACCGTGATGAATAACCATCTGAACCATATTATTATTATTATTATTATATTATTATTATTATTATTATTATTATTATTATTATTAATTGCTAAGCTACAACCCTAGTTGGAAAAGCAGAATGCTATAAGCCCCAGGGGCTCCAATAGGGAAAATAGCCCAGTGAGGAAAGGAAACAAGGATAAACTAAATATTTAAGTATAACATTAAAATAAATATCTCATGTATAATCTATAAAAACTTTAACAAAACAAGAGGAGGAGAAATTAGATAGAACAGTGTGCCCGAGTGTACCCTCAAGCTAGAGAACTCTAACCCAAGACAATGGAAGAACATAGTACAGAGGCTATGGCAGTACCCAACACCAGACAACAATGGTTTTGAATAGACAGCAATAATATTTCATTCATAATTCTGCAAGTTGTTGAATACAAAAAAAAAAAAAAAAGCCTTTTTAATGTTTACTCTCAAATTTCAGAGAAGAATATTTCAGAGCAAACACTACTAACCTAACCTAGATGCTCCTTTATATACTTCCTCATCAACCTCTGCAATACTCCTGCTATATTGTGCCTTTTGTCATATCTCCCGCTTTAATAAGTACCTTCGCCAACAAAATTGGTAGGAGGTTACGTTTTCAGCCCCCTTAGTGTGTTTTTTTTTTTTTTTTTTTTTTGTGAACAGCTTCATACCCACAATTTTAATCGAAGAATACTGAGATTTGCAGGGATTAACTGTTATATATAAAGCTGGGAAGAGTTAAATTTTGGAAGGTCAAGGTCACGGTCAAAAAAAATGTCCAATTCACGAATCAGCCATTAGTTTGGACATCGTTGTCATGGAGACTTCAAACTTGGTTCATATTTGAGTGTATGAAAATCCGCACCAATTAATACGTGTTAAGGTCGAAGGTTAAGGTCGAGTCCAAGGTCAAGGTCAAACAAAAGGTCAAATTCCGGATATCAACCATACGGACACAATTTTAATCATAAAGTATGAAACTTGCAGGGATTTTAAACGGTTTGATATAATGAGCTTAAAATGATTAAATTTTGGAAGGTCAAAGGTCAAGGTCACGGACGAGCAAAACCAGTTTAAAAGGTTGAGAAATAAGCTGCCCTGGCGGAGGTCTGTGCTCTACTGAGTGCCCCTCTATTTAAAACTGTTTTATAAAAACAGTTTTAACTAGTTTTAACAGGGGGGGGGGGAGAATTGAGGGGGCATCTCTCAAATCCTCGTATTAATTGACTATGAAAGTTTTCATCTTTAAGCTTACACAAACCTTACTAACGCACATTAATGAATAGTAATAGTTAAAAGAACACTTTTCTAATCTTGAATAATTCAGCTACGTCTTCCATTTACCTTTGTCACTGAACAAAAACTTAAGGTTAAAATTACAAGACTGCACCAAAAACTTATTCAGGTTAAGTCACAAGACTGCTATCTCTTTTAGCACTGTTTATATTTCACATTCAAATTTATGCGCTTTTAAAATTTCTTTTCTTTATCTCCTTACAAAAACATTATTTTTACTCGGCTTTCCGAAAAATATTCAGAGGTGCTTATAACTCATGTGTCTTGTAAAACTTGCTTTACAATCTCTCTCTCTCTCTCTCTCTCTCTCTCCTCTCTCTCTCTCTCTCTCTCTCTCTCTCTCTCTCTCTCTCTTCTTAAATAAAGTGTTATCGCATTCTACGAAAAAAATATTCAGTCACTCATCTCTAATGTATACCTTGCTCTCTCTCTCTCTCTCTCTCTCTCTCTTCTCTCTCTCTCTCTCTCCTCTCTCTCTCTCCCTTAAAGAAACTGTTTTATTCCCGTTCTCTGAAAAATATT
>NC_090737.1:18760203-18765203 GCF_036898095.1 Palaemon carinicauda
TGAGATTACCAAACAATTCTTCTTCCCATGAAGGGTTTAAAATACTGCACTGTAATTGTTCCGTGGCTACTTTCCTCTAGATAAGGGTAGAAGAGACTCTTTAGGTATGGCAAGCAGCTCTTTTAGGAGGACACTCCAAAATCAAACTATTGTCCTCTTGTCTTGGGTAGTGCCATAGCCTTTGTACCATGGTCTTCCACTGTCTTGGAGTAGAATTCTTTTGCTTGAGGGTGCACTCGGGCACACAATTCGATCCTATTTCTCTTCCTCGTTTTTTAAAGTTTTTATAACTTACATATAAAATATATATTCTAATACTTGCACTGTTCTTAAAATATTTTATTTTAATTTTTGTTTACTTTTCTTATAGTTTCCTTTTTTTCCTTTCCTCACTGGGTTATTTTCCTTGTTGGAGCCCTCGGTATTATCATTCTGCTTTTCCAACTAGGGTTGTAGCTTAGCAAGTAATAATAATAATAATAATAATAATAATAATAATAATGTGCGGTTTTGATTGTTCAACAATAGGATTGAACTATCGTAGAATATCCTTTGCAGAAATCTTGACCATTTATCACTTTTTTCAATTACCAACATAACAAAAAGATCATCAGTAGCAGGTCGAGCTCTCTAACATAATTTGCACCAGTCACCCCCAATCTCAAATACACTATCAAGCTTTCTTTATAGAAAGGCCTCTGTTTACTATCTATCGCACCTTCACCTTAAGTATTTTCAGTAGTTTTGTTTATACATGAGTTATATAATAATTTCCACTAAAATGCCGATGACTCCTAATAAGAAAATTTTATTTCTAAGGAATTTTACTTTTTTTATTAATTTGCTCCAAACTTCGCCTTGATGTAAATCTCTTTTCTAACTATTTTTCGGGTTGCTCTCGTGTTGCTTAAAATAAGAAAATAAGTGTATTTTATCATTTCTTTAAACCTCGTTACTTTCGTTTAGAAACTGAAGGAATATTATGACTCCAACTAATTAGGTCAAAGATAATGAAATAAAAAATAAATAGAAGTAATATGGACAGAATATGTCTTAACGAAGGATTCCATATGATAAAATAACGCTTAATGAAAGATTTCAAATACATACGTAACACTTAATGTAATATCCTGAAGTAACGCTTCAAGAATAATTCTAAATCCCGAAGTAACGCTTAATGAAAGATTTTAAATCCACAAGTAAAGCTTACTTAAAGATTCTGAATCCAGAAATAACGCTTAATGAAAGATTGGAAATCCATATGTAACGCTCATTTAAAGATGTCTGATCCTGAAGTTACACTCTAAATCCCAAAGTAACGCTTGATGAAAGATTTTAAATCCACAAGTAACGCTAAATCCTAAAGTGATACTAAAAAGTAAAATAGGCAGCTGATTCTTAATTCCAAAAATTCTTGGGAATTGTTTCAACCATTGTAAGTATAACGAATCTTTCTTCCCTAAGAGATAAAAATAAGTAATCAGTATATATATACAGTATATATATATATATATATATATACACACATATATATATATATATTAAAACTGTAAGAACACACACACACACACACACACATATATATATATATATATATGAATATATATCACAAGCACACGTGATTTCAATATACATATATATATATATATATATATGTATATATATATATATATATACTTCACACTCCCCAAGAGAGATTAGTTTTAGTGCACCAAACGTTCAGCTGGGCTACACATGACACTAGAAGAGTTGGAAGACCCAAGCCTACATGGCTAAGGACTATGTAACGCAAAGTAGGAGGTGATGAATGAAGAACTATTGAATTAAAGCTTAAGATAGAGACGACTGGCGAAATCTAACCGAGGCCCATTGCGTCAACAGGCGTATGATGATGATGATGATGATGATGATGATGATATATATATATATATATATATGTGTGTGTGTATGTAAGAAAGAAAGATATATATATATATATATATATATATAAATATATAGCCATATATATAGTTGATATAAATATACACACACATATATTATATACATATATAATATACATATATATATATATATATATATAGTTGACGAAAGTACATATATATACATATACATATAAATCATAAATATAAATTATATATATATATATATATATATATAAACAAATACAGCCGTTTCTAGTCCACTGCAGGACAAAAGCCTCAGACATGTAAAGTCATGTCTGGTGTTTGGCCAGTTTTCATCATCACGCTCGCCAGTGCGGATTGGTAATGGTGAGAGATTTTGGTCTGGTCGCTCATAGCAAACCAACCTGGTGTGGATGGCCCTGACTACTACAGCTTAGTTGATCCTGGCGATGCACATTCCCTTTCACCACGTTAACGTATTCCCACTCATAAAGGGATATGTGTATATATATATATATATATATATATCTATATATATATATATAGATATATATATATATAGATATATATATATATATATATATAAATATATATATAATATATATATATAAATATATATATATATAAATATATATATATACATATATATTATATTGATATATATATATATATATATATACATTGATTTATATATATACATATATATAAATATATATATATATATGTATATAAATATATGTATATAAATATATATATATATATAATATATATGTATATATATATATATATATAATATACATATATATATATATATATATATATTATACACACACACATATATATATATGTATATATATACATATACACACACACGAGATATCACAGTTCATTTCTTATCTCTTTTTGCTACATAAGAGTTTTTCATCCTCATAATAAGCAAATAAGCAACAAAACAAAACGTCGAATCTTCAGTAGCAATATTTGTAATATATTACTGACGCACAAATGCCTAACCAGCGTGGCTCACCTAGTCACTCAGGCGGGTTCAATATGAACACAATAAGGTAATAGTACCTTGATCGCCTCCTTTGAAATAAACCATTTGAACAAAATGACCCGATCGAGGGGCAATTGTCCGAACAATTCAACGATGGCAGGGTCATAAGACCCAAATGTTATTGGAAAATAAGGGAATTTCGAACAGATACCCGGATGTAAAAGTACCAGATAGATTTTAAATAAAATTATACTATATATATATATATAATATATATATTAGATACATTTATACTATACTACAATAATATATTTCAATACACGTATATACTGTATATATATATATATATATATATATAATTCATATTTACACAAATTTATATACATATATAATTTTATATATATAGATATAATAATTTATATATATATATATATATATATAAACACAATTACTAGGTAAGCTAGAACCCTAGTTGGAAAACCAGGATGCTACAAACCCAAGGAGTTCAAACAGGGAAATTAGCCAAGTGAGGAAAGGAAATAAGGATACATAGAATAGTACCCTGAAGCGAGAGAGAGAGAGAGAGAGAGAGAGAGAGAGAGAGAGAGGTTCTCGAATAATAGCAAAAAGTATCTACATTCAGTTATATGTTAAACCTGATGAATGTCTGATAATGTTGTTTACACATCTTCCATGTGAACCGAGTAAAAGCAGTCGGCACTTAACAGGACTCTGACCTTGTTAAGATCAGCCAGATACCAAAGACGATAAGGCTGGTATACGAGACAAGAAAGAGGAGAGCCGGACGAGATACACGAGGGATATATAGCAACAATCATGTAATTCCATTTCAATTCTGCGATGGAATTGCCTACGTGCAAAACCAGACGTATAGCGTATATCAGCTTATAGATGATTCACTATCTCTCTCTCTCTCTCTCTCTCTCTCTCTCTCTCTCTCCAGGTAGATCCAATATATACAATCTTCGTCAGAAATGCTGAGATTCTTTAATTCTTTTACATAGAGATATCGTCGATGGACACTTTTTTAATGTTGAGGGAAATGATTCATAATTTCACCATTAAGTTCTCCTTCGCCTAAAACAATTTAGCAATACAGTTGGATACAGGAATTCCTGGTACAACCAACTTTGAGGAAGTGCACCCAGGTACAACCTTACCGAGAGGCCAGTTTCTGTTTCTGTGTTTCGCCCAGTCCATCACATCTACCATCTATCTCTAACACTATCTGTTTGGATACTCGATGCGAGGTGAGGGTGTGACAGGGTACACCTCTTCGGAGCAGGGTGTGCCATGGACTCCTGTGTCCAGCTGTACATTACCGACGAGAAACCTTTGTCGCTTCCCTTGTAAAAGTTCATGGTTATTCATGTCACCAAAGTGACTTTTTGGCAAACCGTTGTAGTTGTATTATATATATGCTAACTTCGTATTATATTCAATCATTATTACTATTATTATCATTACTTGCTAAGCTACAACTCTGGTTGGTAAAGCATAGTGTATAAACCCAGGGGACCCAACAGGGAAAATAGCCCAGTGAAGAAAGGAAACAAAGAAAAATTAAATATCGTAAGAACAGTAATAATATTAGAATAAATATTTCCTTTATAAACTATAAAAACTTTAACAAAATAAGAGGAAGAGAAATTAGATAGAGTGCACCGTCAAGCAAGAGAACTCTAACCCAAAACAGTGGAAGACCATGGTAAAGAGGCTATGACACTACCTAAGACTAGAGAACAATGGTTTGATTTTGTGGTGTCCTTCTCATAGAAGAGCTGCTTACCATAGCTAAAGAATCTCTTCTACCCTTACCAAGAGGAAAGTAGCCACTGAACAATTACAGTGCAGTAGTTAACCCATTGGGAGAAGAAGAATTTTTTGGTAATCTCAGTGTTGTCAGGTGTATGAGTACAGAGGAGAATCTGTAAAGAATAGGCCAGACTATTTGGTGTATTTGTAGGCAAAGGGAAAGTAAACCGTAACCAGAGAGAAGGTTCCAATGTAATACTGTCTGACCAGTCAGCGGTAGTATCTCAATAGGTGGCTGGTGCCATGGCCAACCTACTACCTAA
>NC_090737.1:18775203-18794182 GCF_036898095.1 Palaemon carinicauda
ATGAATTGACATGTCTGAGGCCTTTGTCCTGCAGTTGACTATAAACAGATGAATTTGTTGTATATCCAGAGTTATAAACAAATTTGTCAAAAAAAAAAAAATCGTTTATACTCTGCAAAACACACACAACTCGACCTCAATATCTATTAAATCTTCAACTTTAATAGATTAATCATTCAATCTACAGTATTTCGTACGTAATAATAATAATAATAATAATAATAATAATAATAATTTCCTGTTAATGTGCAAAGGTTAAATCCTCAGACCCCAACCTCACTCTTAAGAGTCACAGGTTATCAAAAAATTTATGCCCACAGAATACATCAATAAACCCCTACATCGTTTTTAAAATCCAAATCAAAACGTTTCGACATACGAACCTGAATGTTTGTTCAGCTAGTTTCAAAAGCCAGTAAAGCAAGCCATTCAAGCTCTTTAAGTATGCCGTTAAGAATGAGATATTCCAATTGGGAGTTCGTATTTACCTTGACGTAAGAGATGCTCTCCATCCTCTGGAGAGCAGGAAGACATGATCCCATTACATTTGCGGTCTTGCTCAAGGCCAATTTCCTGCTAAGCGATATTAGGAAGAATTTAGAGAGCAAATATTTTTTCTTTTTCATTCAGTTTTCTTTTCGCGTTTACTGTTAAGTATTATCATAAGCAGCAAAAGAGGCCCTTCGTAAAAAGGGGCGAAAGCTCCTGTATTATTTGAATATAAAACTGTGAATTTTTAATACCTATCATTATTCTTATTACTACTTAAGTTAAACCATGGGTGGGAAAACAGCCCAGTGAGGAAAGGAAATAAAGGCATAAATAAACTATATGAGAAGCAAAGAATAAAAAAAAAATCATGAAATATCTTAAGATCAGTAAAAAAGGCTAAAATAGATCTGTAACATAAAAACTATTCAAATGTGTTTAATCTGATTCAGAATACATCATAACAAATGTATGTATGCATACATCCACCAACTTAGCGTCCCAAAAAATTAAAAGTTAGAAAAATTTAGAAAACTTCTGTAACATTAATGTATTGCCCGTGTTCGTAAATATAAGACCAATATCACAAGATGCCAGATCATACATTTATTTCTATTATCAGCATTCGCCTAAAGATAACGCCAATTAACATTAGATTTTGCCAAATTAATATCAGGTTATGTCATTAATTCATTATTTCACTATCATCAAATCATCCAATTATTATTATTATTATTATTATTATTATTATTAATCGCTACGCTACAACCCTAGTTGGAAAAGCAGAATGCTATAAGCCCAGGGGATCCAACAGGGAAAATAGCCCAGTGAGGAAAAGAAACATGGAAAAATTAATATTTTAAGAATAATAAAATAAATATCTCCTATGTAAACTATAGAAACTTTAACAAAACACGATGAAGAGAAATTAGATAGAATAGTGTGCCCGAGTGTACCCTCATGCAACAATTCACGGTAATTTATTAATGTTTATACGAGTAGTTTTGGGAATCGTTGGTGACTCCCGAAATGTGGGTCAAACGCTTACGGCTTCAAATATTTCCCTGAACACGCGAAATACTATCCTTGTCGTCTATGAATGAGGATGCCAATAGAACTGCTTGCTGATTCAGCAGTAACCATTACTGTAACCAGCAATATCACAATTGTAAAACTGCATGTATAAAGAAAAAAAAAAAAAAAAAAAAAAAAAAAATTCAAAACTTATCAATCAATTGTATTTCATCACTTGTGACCACTACCAATCGATCTACCTATTTGCTCGCAGGTCTTATAGGAGAAGGACACTCCAAAATCAAACCATTGTTCTCTAGTCTTGGGTAGTGCCATAGCCTCTATCTATACCATGGTCTTCCACTGTCATGGGGGTAGAGTTATCTTACTTGAGGGTACACTCGGACACGCTATTCTATCTTACTTCTCTTCATCTTGTTTTTTAGATTTTTTGTAATTTATATATGAATGATTTATTCTAATGTTACTAATCTTAAAATATTTCATTTCAATTGTTAATTACTTCAATTGTAGTTTATTTATTTCCTTATTTCAATTCCTCACTGGGCTATTTTCCCTGTTGGAGCCCTCGGAGTTATAGCATCTTGCTTTTCCAATTATGATTGTAGCTTACGAAGTAATAATAATAATAATAATAATAATAATAATAATAATAATAATAATTTCCTTTTACAGATTACTTTAACAGTGTTTTTTTTTATTTGTTCACGGGTGAGTGACAGCAGAATGAATGCATGTATACGTGCAAAGCACTTCAAATGAATTATGCATACCACAAAAGCTCCATTAAGGCGATTATATTTATGAAATGAGATCCAACGCAAACTGCATTTTCATAAAACATTTCTCACGGACTCAGAACAAGATTTACTCATTTGGAAAATATATATTTTGTTATATTAGCAGCATTTTAATGAAGATTTTTTTTTTCATGAGCTTAAGAAGATTGGATCTAGTAATAATAGTAAGATGGTGATTAATATTATTATTATTGTTATTATTATTATTATTATTATTATTATTTTTATTATTATTATTATTATTATCATTACTTGCTAAGCTACAACCCTAGTTGGAAAAGGAGGATGCTATAAGCCCAGGGAACCTAACAGGGAAAATAGCCTAGTGAGGAAAGGAAAGAATGAAAAATTAAATATCTTAAGAACAGTAACAACATTAAAATAATTATTTTTTATATAAACAATAAAAACTTGAACAAAACAAGAGGAAGAGAAATTAGATAGAATAGCGTGCACAGGTGTACCCTCAAGCAAGAAAACTCTACCCCAAGACAGTGGAAGACCAAGCTACAGAGGCTCTGGCATTACCCAAGACCTAGAAAACAATGTTTTGTTTTGGAGGGTCCTTATAACCATTATTAACGTATTCATCTTATTCGATAAGCATTTCACCTCATAAATGTCTTGCAAACTTTTATACAAACAATTATTCGCTGCTGAAAAGGGCAAATTAAAACGGAAAGAGATGGAAAACAGGTAGGAAGAGCTGAAAAGACTGTAAAACTCTGAGTATCAAAATTACCTCATGTTATTCTGCAACAAATCATATATGAAGAGTTAAAATAACATTCACACATTTATATATACATATATATATATATTCATATATATATATATATATATATATATATATATATGTGTGTGTGTGTGTGTGAGTGTGTGTGTGTGTGAGTGCGTGTGTGTGTGTAAATATACATATATATACAATTATATATATATATATATATATATATATATATATATATATATATAAATATATATATACATATATACATTCAAATGTAGTATAAACTTTCTATTCCACTTTCCTTTAGTCTGAATCTGGAGCCAAAGCTCTCTCTCCCTCTTCAACTCGAATCAGATGAATAATGAAAATTTCAGGTCTTATCTGTCAAAGCAATGCCAATAAATCTTCTTGAAGAGTTCACATCAAAGAAAATCATTGGCTCGATTCTCGTCTTGAGACCCAGATTAACATCGAAAAATTCTCCATATTTTCTGTCTTATTTTTTCGTCGACTGAGAGAGAGAGAGAGAGAGAGAGAGAGAGAGAGAGAGAGAGAGAGAGAGAGAGAGAGAGAGAGAGAGAGAGAGAGAGAGAGAGATGCCTTAAAGTAGATTTCCAAATAATTTGAAAATTTAATGTGTAACAGAAGTTGCTGTGGAGACGGATAGAAAAGAGGGGAAAATATTTCGATTACTGAACGAACTGGCTACTAGCTATCGAATATAATTCTATTTCTAAAAGTAATTGATAAAATATGTCATATTCATAATGCAAATTATCTAATAAACCATTCTGATTTAAAAATAAATTCATGACGAAAATAAGACATGCATATACAGTATATGTACACACATACACACGCACACACATACATATATATATATATATATATATATATATATATATATATATATATATATATATATAAAATATCTGTTTTGAATTCAGGCTTGGCAAAACGTTCTAAGCCCATTACGTTAAACCCCTTTGTACCATGTTGAAAGGGCGAACGTACCTGCACAAAATACTCATTCACACACATTATATATATATATATATATATATATATATATATATATATATATGCATATATGTATACTCACACTATGTATATATACATTTATAGTGCATGTAAAAAACACACACACACACACACACATATATATATATATATATATATATATATATATATATATATATATATATATATATCCATATATATATATATATATATATATATATATATATATCCATATATATATATATATATATATATATATATATATATATCCATATATATATATACACACAGTATATATTATATATATGTATATATATACATATATATATATATATATATATATATATATATATATATATATATATATATATACATACACACACACAATATAAGCTGAACCTTATCCGTTCCAATCTTCCATAAAAAAATATATACATATATAGTTCCCACTAAACCGTATTTATTCCAAAAATAATAATAAAAGAAAAGTAACATCAAACGTAGGGTTATTGCCATTTTGGTAGCTTAGTCTTCAAATTAAAAAAAAAAAAAAACACTGTTCCAATTGCTTGTGCTACCTTAGATAGGTAAGAAACTATTTAGGTGACATCTGGCGGTAGATATCCATACCTACAAAACTATTTAACAGAAGAGCACGTGATTTGCTGTGGTAAAACTGTCGTATAAATCATGACAGACTTTATTATTATTATTATTATTATTATTATTATTAATTGCTAGAACTTCAAAAGTTCAAAGTTGGAGCAAATGTTTTTATGTTGACCAGGCTGACATGAGTCTTTTATATATGACATATCTGTTTTTGATGTAGTTTATAGTTTATATAGTGCATTTCTGTTTTGACGCTGTTATTGTTTTTAGAATGATATATTGTTAATTTATTCTCATCATTTATTTATTTCCTTATTTCCTTTCCTCACTGGGCTATTTTTCCCTGTTGTAGCCCTTGGGCTTATAGCATCTTGCTTTTCCAACTAGGGTTGTAGCTTGGCTAGTAATAATAATAATAATATAACCCTAGTTGGAAAAGCAAAATTCTATAAGCCCAGGGGCTCCAAAAGGAAAATAGCCCAGTGAGGAAAGGAATCAAGGAAAAATAAAATGTTTCAAGAACAGCAAGATAAGAAAAAGATAAGAAAAATCCTTTAAGAAGAACAGGCATCCACTTCTCAAAAATGTTAAAAAGAAAAATATATAGGTTTAAAAAAGGAAAGAATAATAAATATGTGTAGCAGAGCTTTACCCGAAGAGGCAAATATTTATGGCATCTCATATGGAGTTTTATTGCACGAATAAAAAACAAGAATATATTTTCATTTTTCCATGGAAAACAATATTTCATATTTTAGTATAAAAAAAACTCTTGCTTGTTCAAAGGCCTTTGTTGTTTCAATTTTTTTTTTTTTTTAATGAAATATGCGCTACCGAATAAAACGTTACATGATATCCCTAGAGAACAACTTATCAAACAGGAATTTTAAATTTTATTTTTTTGGGTTAGTTTTTATGGACGGATAAATATTTATATCCGTGTCAATCATACCTCACGTATACAATCTAATCATATTCACAAGACTATCTCTAACAGACTAGTAGAGATAATAACCTGTCATAAATACCTGTTAACAATCCGTCAAAAAAAAAATACAGTTTCTAAAATGAACCGAAGCTAAAATCAGAGTACACCGAATTTCGACGAAGTGACGTTCTCAATAAATTGCTCCATTAAATCAAACACTGCAAGTGCTTCCATCAACAATGAGAAAGCCATTATCATCATCAGAGTGCAAACAGAATGCAAAGGGAACGGCTATTTTCATTCAATGCTTGTAAATCATTTTAATGGATACAAATAAACGAGCAACCAAACGGATAGATCACGCTTTACGAAGAATATGAAATGAACAAAAGGACGCAAAAGAACATGTTACTACACATACCGCAACGACAACAAAAGCAACCGTTGTTATTCCACTGCAGGACAAAGGCCTCAGACATACCATATCATGTCTGGGCTTTGGCCAGTTTTCCTCCCCACGCTGGCCACTGCAGATTTGGATAGTGGGAGATTGGGAGATTTTCGTCTGATCGCTCACAGCAGACCAACCTAACACTATGGGTTGCCCTGATTAGTACAGCTTTACTGATCATGAAAATACACAAACCTTTTCACAATGTGAAGGTATCCCCATTCAGACTGCCAATAAATTACTATTGTCAGAGGAAGTTAATCTTATTATTATTATTATTATTATTACTATTCAAGCCACAAACCTAGTTGGAAAAGCAAGATGCTATAAGCCCAAGGGCTCCAACAGGGAAAAATAGCCCAGTGAGGAAAGGAAATAAGGAAATAAATAAATGATGAGAATAAATTAACAATAAATCATTCTAAAAAAAAGTAACAACGTCAAAACAGATATCATATATAAACTAGTAACAACGTCAAAAACAGATATATCATATATAAACTATAAAAAGACTCATGTCCGCCTGGTCAACAAAAAAGCATTTGCTCCAACTTTGAACTTTTGAAGTTCTACTGATTCAACTACCCGATTAGGAAGATCATTCCACAACTTGGTAACAGCTGGAATAAAACTTCTAGAGTACTGCGTAGTATTGAGCCTCATGATGGAGAAGGCCTGGCTATTGGAATTAACTGCCTGCCTAGTATTACGAACAGGATAGAATTGTCCAGGGAGATCTGATTGTATGAACTCTTGCTGTGAATTTAAAATGCCTACAGCCCAAACAATAAACAAACAAACCTCACTTGGATTGAATCTTGTCTTAACGTAAGGGATATTTTATTTAGCCTTGGATAACCCATAAATGTATTTGAGTATAAGAAAGGATACCCCCTCCAGTGGGATCAAAATGGCTCATTGTAAGAAATATGCAGGTTCATTGCATCGTCCACTAAAGATCCAACATTCCAGATCTGTTCCTCTTTCTCAAACACGGTTGTTCAACTTCCTAAATTTAATTTTTCTTTTGACCAAACTAGTCAGACTAAATAAAAGTGATGGCCGCTCAAATCAACTGTCTCAATCTATTTCTAATTCATTCCTTCCTCCCCCAGTCCCAGCCCACCTAAATTCCTATTCCCACCCCACCCAAATTCCTATTCCCACCCCACCCATATTCATCCATCTGATCAGCTGACGCCCTAATGCTCCTCCCAATCAATGGCCTGTTCCACCTCCTTTCTTCTTATTACATAGCCAAAATATCTCAATTTTTTATACTTTCCTGCCCAGCTCCGATATAAACCTCTCACTGAAGCACAGGTTAGCTCCAGGAAACTCTAGAAGTGGCTTAGTGAGATATTTGAACTATTCTGAAATAGTACTAATATCAATTATAAGGTAACTTCAAAGACGCTATTGCTATAAGCTTAATAACTATAGGTCCTCAAATGAAGGTCTCCTTATGCGACATGAGATTCTCACCAAGATAACACTTGACCTGATCCCTGAACTCTCAAAACTAATCTCCAGAGAGAGAGAGAGAGAGAGAGAGAGAGAGAGAGAGAGAGAGAGAGAGAGAGATAGATTTGGATATTGTTAGTAACAATTGGACGACGCTGTTATCAACACTGGCTATATTGTGATGCCAGGTGTTCGCAGTCATTAAAAATACCATCACAACGCTTGGTGTGACAATTGAGGCAAACAGATCAAATATAAACATCCTGGGAGAAATTCGTCAAACTATGGCAAAAGTAAGTTAGAAGAATTGATACAAACAATGTATAAACATTGGTAACATGAATGACAGCAAATTCCTTCATGTTTCTATTACAGATGGTAAAGGATCCAATGAATAAGAGCACAAAGGAAAAACATACAAAACAAATACACTCACGGATGGCCACTAAGTACCCCATGCGGGCGACAGGCTTTCACATTATTTAAATTAGTCCACACAATTTAAGGTGCCTGTACTTGGACAATTATCACGGCTATTTTCATATCCTTACGATCTATGCACACAAATAAAAATATATCATTGTTGCTAGCTACGCTACAAGCCTTGTTGAAAAATCAGGATGCTATAATATGCCAAAGGGGCACCAATAGGGAAAAATATCCCAGTGATGAAAGGAAATAGGGGAAAAAAAAGAAGCTAAATGATGAGTAACTAGATGAAATGAAGTAGAGAAAAAAACTACAAGATAAGTAACTAGAAAGGGCACTCAGTAGAGCGCATACCTTCTCCAACGCCACATCACGAGATAGGTAATTGAATTATGCACATTTTGGCACCAGCTTCATGCAAATCTGATAAAAATTGACCACGATATAGCAAAAAGGACGTTTTTTTACCTTTTCTTGGCCTTGGCCATGACTTTAGACCCAATAACTACCTAAATTTAATCAAATTGCCTTTGGAAAATGCCCAATCATCCCACCATTCATGATATTCGGTCAAATAGTTTTTGAGTTATGCGAATCACAAACATACAAATAAATACACACACGCCCATCAAAACATAACCTTCGCAACGAAGTTGGCGAAGGTAATGAATAATCTATGTAAAATATCTTAAGATCAGTAACAACGATAAAATTGACCTGTCATATATAATCTACGATGAGAGACACTCCTGTCACTGTTCAGCTTAAAAACATTTGATGCAAGTTTGAACTTATGAAGTTCCACCGATTCAACCGCCAGATTAAGTTTATTCCACAATCTGGCCACTGCAGGAATGAAACTTCTAGAATATTTAGTAGTATTCGTCCTTTTATGTTACCGACTTGACAACGTAAAATAAAGGACAAATGCATCATTGCATCACTCGCTTGAATCAAATCATAATTACAAGCCATCCGTCATCATTCCTTCTTTCTACAACCTAGACTTGGTTCGAGTGACTACATAATTTTGACAGATTTAGTGGCACGGCGTAATTTATGGTAAGTGTCCCGTTGCTCGACAAAAAAAAATAGTACAACGACATTTAAATCAATTTTATTATACATAATCAAAGAGGAAATGCTCGACGAGCCGAGTTTATTACAAAGGATTCAAGTTGAAATGACTAAAATAGCTGTAAAATTAAACAAATTATTCAGGATTCGTGTGGAAATGTCTTCGTAATAAATTTACTATTGAAGAGTTCTTGGAAGGCATTGATTAATAAGGTTTCTAAGCCTTAAAAAAAAAAAACGTAATTCGCCTTAGAGGATTCTTGTATTATTATTACTATTATTAGCATATATCACGTACTAAGCTGATATAGTTTTGAACACGACTAATACCACTGAAAGCACGACACTAAACAATGAGATTTTCCATATTAATTTCATATTTTGCGTAAGCCATTTTGAAATACATAAAGTATTATTTACTTTTAATATTAGTAGACTGGGAGAAGCATAGAGAATCTCTTTATTATTATTATTATTATTATTATTATTATGTAAAGAGAGTTCTGTATGAGAAAGTGATTGTACCAACTGTGATGTATGGATCGGAGTTGTGGGGAATGAAAGTGACGGAGAGACAGAAATTGAATGTGTTTGAGATAAAATGTCTAAGGAGTATGGCTGGTGTATCTCGAGTAGATAGGGTTAGGAACACGAAGTGGTGAGGGTGAGAACGGGTGTAAGAAATGAGTTAGCAGCTAGAGTGGATATGAATGTGTTGAGGTGGTTTGGCCATGTTGAGAGAATGGAAAATGGCTGTCACCTAAAGAAGGTGATGAATGCAAGAGTTGATGGGAGAAGTACAAGAGGAAGGCCAAGGTTTGGGCGGATAGATGGAGTAAAGAAAGCTCTGGGTGATAGGAGGATAGATGTGAGAGAGGCAAGAGAGCGTGCTAGAAATAGGAATGAATGGCGAGCGATTGTGACGCAGTTCCGGTAGGCCCTGCTGCTTCCTCCGGTGCCTTAGATGACCGCGAAGGAAGCAGCAGTAGGGGATTCAGCGTTATGAAGCTTCATCTGTGGTGGATAACGGAGGAGGGTGGGCTGTGGCACCCTAGCTGTACCAGCCGAACTCGGTTGAGTCCCTCGTTAGGCTGGGAGGAACGTAGAGAGGAGAGGTCCCCTTTTTTGTTTCATTTGTTTGATGTCGGCTAGTCCCCAAAATTAGGAAAAGTGCCTTGGTATATTTATGTATTATTATTATTATTATTATTATTATTATTATTAATTATCATCATCATCATCATCATCATTATTATTATTATTATTATTATTATTATTATTATTATTATCATTATCAGTATTGTGATAGACTAACCATGGGACTCCTCCCTCTACGCACTGTATACCAAGCCAGTTCACAACTTTCTGTAATTACTCCTGCACTCTTGAACAATCCTGGAGACTGTTTGAATCGGTGATCCCTTCTGTTTTGGGCGTCTCTACTCATATATTCATCATAGTTCTCTATCCTCAGAGAGTAAGATTTATTGCCTCACTTGAGTCTAATACCTCTTCATTTCCATAATGCCATAGAAATGCAACAAATTAGGAGTTTAGTCCATAATTGCTCTTAGGGTAAGTATTCAAACTGAATGGCTGGGCTATGTGCAAGGGGATTATGGGAGGGTGGGGGGGGGGGTGTGGCCTAGGCTGCCTACCACTTGCACTCTGGCATACAAAGATATGCATTACCTTACCAAAAATGAGACACTTCTCATTAAACCTATAAATCACACAAGCAGTCTCAATCCTTGTAATTCAGTCTGGGCCAATTCCCAGGAATTCGTTATTCATTATTAGACGGAGTTATCACTTTCCTGTAGTTAGTAACTTGACAACCAAGATGGCGCTACTGTGATATACTTTACATCATAAATTTTGAAACCTTTTTTTTATTCAGTAATCTTGCTATCATGATATACCTCAGTTCCGTTTCCAACTTAGTAATCAACATTACAAGATCGACATTGTAAAAATCGAGTTTCGTATTTCTTCGTTTATTACTTTCAATCATCAGAACTAATGCACAAATATGTATCATAAATCTAAAACACAGCACGATTATAATCTTAAGAAATTAAATGGAGAAATAATATAGCTAATGATGTTCAAACATTTACAGAAGATTTGGTGCTAAAGCTTTCAGACAATATTTCAGTAAGGATATAAGAGGTTCTTATCAATTCGTCCGTTTACACTACTTTATGGCAAAATGCACTATACCAGAATTGAAATATTTATAAATAGTTCATATATATTATTTTTTTCTGCTTTTCCAATTAGGGTTGTAGCTTAGCAATTAAGGGTACACTCGAGCACACTATTCCATTTAATTTCTCTTCCTCTTGTTTAGTTAAATTATTTAAAGTTTATATATGAAATATTTATTTCAATGTTGTTACTGTTCTTGAAATATTTTATTTTTCCTTGTTTCCTTTCCTCACTGGGCTATTTTCCCTGTTGGGGCCGCTGGGCTTCTAGCATCCTGCTTTTCCAATTAGGATTGTAGCTTAATAATAATAATAATAATAATAATAATAATAATAATAATAATAATAATAATAATAATACTCCTGACGAATGGCAGATGATCTTATTGGAATTAATACGGACCGGCAGGAGTCAGTTACCTTAGATAGGCACTGCGTATCAAAAGGAACTGGGTATCCTTTGATGAATCAAGGCAATGAATCCTCTGTGGATTAAGTCAGTCAAAGAGACGACTGGCGAAATCTAACCAAGGCCCTTTGCGTTAATAGGCGTAGTAGGAGATGATGATGATGATTTTGTAAGAATAAGGGAATATTACGTTGATAAAATTGACGCATACGTTATGAACGCTAATGATAGATTATTGTGTGATTAAAGCATGAATATTATGAAAAAGAGGAAAAAATATACAAACGATTAACTAAAAATAAAAGAAATAAAATCCTTATAGCAAATATACAACATAAAATCCGGAAGACTAACATATACAGTATATGGTATAGATAATATTGAAATGCATTACGAATTAAGATTACAGACTTGAGCTTTAAAATCATTAAACTACATTTATTCATCCGGTGATGAATGTATGCTGATATTCATTAATTCAATGAAATTCAAGTTCTAAGGCGTAAACTAACAAACACATCTCTTAAATAAATACTAGTTAGGTTTGCCTAGCCTTCGCCTGGCACCAAATCTATCCCCCGACTGCGACCATGAGTTTAAGCTGTTTACTGGGGTGGCGAGTGCCGTGGTTGAGCACCACAGTGGAAGGTTGGGCTTGCCCGGCTGACGTTCTGGTGAGTATCTATTCTGATGAAACTGGCATTGAAACCTTTAATCTTTAAAACCCCGACTGGCTGTAAAGAAATAAAGGCAACACCAAAAAATAAAAAATAGAAAGAAGGAAATGTAACAATTCTAACATACGTTGTTTTTATCACGAGTATAGGAAATTTTTTATAGGAGAGAGAGAGAGAGAGAGAGAGAGAGAGAGAGAGAAGGGGTCTTTACTAGGGGGGAAATTATATAACAAATAGGAGAGAGAGAGAGAGAGAGAGAGAGAGAGAGAGAGAAGGGGGTTTTATTGAGGAGGAAAATATTATAACAAATAGGAGAGAGAGAGAGAGAGAGAGAGAGAGAGAGAGAGAGAAGGGGGTATAATTGAGGAGGAAAATTTTATAACAAATAGGAGAGAGAGAGAGAGAGAGAGAGAGAGAGAGAAGGGGGCTTTACTAGGGGGGAAATTATATAACAAATAGGAGAGAGAGAGAGAGAGAGAGAGAGAGAGAAGGGGTTTTATTGAGGAGGAAAATATTATAACAAATAGGAGAGAGAGAGAGAGAGAGAGAGAGAGAGAGAGAGAGGGGTCTTTACTAGGGGGGAAATTATATAACAAATAGGAGAGAGAGAGAGAGAGAGAGAGAGAGAGAGAGAGGGGGTTTTATTGAGGAGGAAAATATTATAACAAATAGGAGAGAGAGAGAGAGAGAGAGAGAAGGGGGTTTTATTGAGGAGGAAAATTTTATAACAAATAGGAGAGAGAGAGAGAGAGAGAGAGAGAGAGAAGGGGGTTTTATTGAGGAGGAAAATTTTATAACAAATAGGAGAGAGAGAGAGAGAGAGAGAGAGAGAGAGAGAAGGGGGTTTTATTGAGGAGGAAAATATTATAACAAACAGGAGAGAGAGAGAGAGAGAGAGAGAGAGAGAGAGAGAAGGGGTCTTTACTAGGGGGGAAATTATATAACAAATAGGAGAGAGAGAGAGAGAGAGAAAGAGAGAGAGAGAGAGAGAGAGAGAGAGAGAGAGAGGGGGGTTTTATTGAGGAGGAAAATATTATAACAAATAGGAGAGAGAGAGAGAGAGAGGGAGAGAGAGAGAGAGAGAGAGAGAGAGAGAGGGGGTATCATTGAGGAGGAAAATTTTATAACAAATAGGAGAGAGAGAGAGAGAGAGAGAGAGAGAGAGAGAAGGGGGCTTTACTAGGGGGGAAATTATATAACAAATAGGAGAGAGAGAGAGAGAGAGAGAGAGAGAAGGGGGCTTTAATGAGGGGGAAAATTATATAACATATAGGAGGGAGAGAGAGAGAGAGAGAGAGAGAGAGAGAAGGGGGCTTTACTAAGGGGGAAAATTATATAACATATAGGAGAGAGAGAGAGAGAGAGAGAGAGAGAGAAGGGGGCTTTACTAAGGGGGAAAATTATATAACATATAGGAGGGAGAGAGAGAGAGAGAGGGAGAGAGAGAGAGAGAGAGAGAGAGAGAGAAGGGGGCTTTACTAAGGGGGAAATTTATATAACATATAGGAGGGAGAGGGAGAGAGAGAGAGAAAGAGAGAGAGAGAGAGAGAGAGAGAGAGAGAGAAGGGGGCTTTACTAAGGGGGAAAATTATATAACATATAGGAGAGAGAGAGAGAGAGAGAGAGAGAGAGAATACTGCATCGACCTGACAGATAAAAACATTCACAGCGACGTAACAAAATAGATTGACCGACGAGGTTGAGCAAACAGACATTGGCAGGGAGCAAACTGACCAGTCATTTGCTTTTTATAAAGTTTGTTGAAGCTCTGCAAACGTCGATTCTATTTTTGGTATAACAAGATTCATAATAATGATGGCATGCGTGATAGGATGAATTTCTGAAGGCATCAATTTCCTTATTAAAAAAGAAAAAGAAACATGCTCGTAAGAGAACGTCATTATAAAGACCTAAATATAACAATAATTTTATAGCTGACTGTGCAAATTTCAAGGGAAAAATGAATATATTATATATAAAAATTTAAACATAAAAATTCTAAGACAAGCTTATCGTACATGGTTAAATTAACAATTCTTTAGAATAAAAATATATTAAATATATAAAATCTGAACATAAAAATTCTAAGACAAGCTTAATATACATGGTTAAATTAAAAAAGTTTTAGAATAAAAGTATATTAAATATATAAAATCTGAACATAAAAATTCTAAGACAAGCTTAATGTATATAGTTAATTTAGCAAATTCAAAGAAAAAATTATATATATTACATATAAAAATTGAAATAGTATATAGCTGAGATAACAAATTTCAAGAAAACAAAATTGAAATATATCATATATACAAATACATCCAAAGTCTTATACTATCGTAGAGATTAAATCCATAGTATATTAAATCACTTGCATAAAATTTAAAGATGGAGAGAAATAATACCCAAAATACTAAGCGAACGTGATAATCACGTCTTAAATATAAGCAAATATCTACACGAAACACGTTATTAAAATTATGTATATAGTTAATATAACAAATAACAAATGTTAAGAAAAAATAATATACATTAAATATGAAAATCGAAAAAGTATATAACTGAGTTGACAAATTTCAAGAAAACTAAACTGAAATATATCAAATATATAGAAATGAAAGACATCCAAAGTCTTAAACAAACATAAGAGATTAAATCCAGTATATCAAATCACTTACATGAAAACTTAGAGATGGAAATAAATAATACCCAAAATACAACGCAAACGTGATAATTGCAGCCTAAATATAAGCAAATATCTATACGATACACCCTTATTAAGCTTAATGTATATAGTTAATATAGAAAATTTTAAGAAAAAATAATAAATATTGAATATGAAAATGGAAATAGTATATAGCTGAGGTAACAAATTTCAAGAAAACAAAATTGAAATATATCCAAAGTCTTAAACAAACAGAGATTAAATCCAGTATATTGAATCACTTACATGAAACCTTAAAGATGGAAATAAATAATACCCAAAATACAACGCAAACGTGATAATCAGGTCCTAAATATAAGCAAATATCTACACGAAACACCGTTATTAAGTTTAAGGTTAATTACGAGCTCTTCGATTGCACCGAGATTCAAAGACCAAGTCATCAGCATTAATTGAGATTAATGATGAAGTCCTCTCGGTACAATAGGAGGATTAAAAGTAATCTTCCAAGCTATTCAGGATTAATCAGAGAGTGATGTTAAAAGCCTTCCGGGACGAGGAAATCTCCACTTTAGTTTAGGATCAATCGGATGGGATTGGATTGGATTTATGATTTTGGGCTAAAGAGTAGGAGATGGGGCCTGTAAGGCCATTCAGCATTAGGCCGGGAGCACACTAGCGACTCTGGGGCGCTACAAAGTCACAGCATCTTGTGGCGGGGATGTGGTCTCCCATAGGTTTCCATTGTTTTCAAGTTTTGCCGCGCAAACTAGCGACTGTGGCAAGCGACTGTGGCTCTCTGTCGCTCATCCACACCACAGGCGTGGCGTGGCTTTGTGGCGCCACAGAGTCGCTAGTGTATTCCCGGCCTTAAAGTGCGTCTAGGATAAAGCCTTAAGAGTTATAATATGGGGTAAAAATCTTGAGGAGGTTGGACAGGAAGATAAAAGAAAGAACTAAGGTAAAGCGGAATGATATACGGCAAGTGCAGCCCTAAGTAATGCCTACAGTGCATCACCTAAGGCGCACTGATGACATTGCAATAGAATATTGAAGAATTTAATGTATCCTCACTTTACTTCAATTAGGGTTGATATGGTGATTTGAAAGCTTTTATCATATGATTTAAGAATATTTGAAAGTAATTAAATCCATTTGAATAACTAAAAGTCCTAAAACGATTAGACTAAACTTAAGCGTCTTTTCTTGGGTGGAAGTGGTAAACTAAATTCCCATCACAACTGGTATAATTATAATTACCATAATCAAAACAATGAAAACTCTTTAAGGAAAGTTGAACTATTGGGAAACCCGAACCCATAATTTTCAGTTTAGTAACATTAGAAATGTGTAGAACAGTCAGAGATGGTGGATAAGGATTGGACTGGATTGGTGATAGGAATTTAGCAGACCTAGAGTAAGCTGATGATGCTGTCCTTGTTAGTAAAACACCACAGGATTTGCAATGCTTGCTTACCAGAATGCATGAAATATCACACGAGATTGGGCTGAAGATAAATAGAATGAAGACAGGATTAATGAGGTAGAATCATTTAAGTAGTTAGGGGCAATGATCTCCAATACAGGGTCTTTTGAAGTAGAGTTTAGTGAAAGATTGAAAAAAGCAAATCAGACAATGGCTACGTTAAGTAAAATTTGGAAATCAAATCGCCTAAAATTTAATTTAAAAATCAGACTATATATCAGTTTAGTGAGATCGGTGTTACTCTATGGACATGAGTCATGGTATGACAATGAAACAATCTCCAATAGATTTAGCAGATTTGAGAATAAAGCCCTCAGAAGGATATTGGGAGTTAAATGGCAGGACAGGATTAAAAATGAAACTATAAGAAAGATTACTAGAGTACCAATGTGGATGAGATCATGATGAGGGGTAGATGGACATGGTTTGGGTATGCTCTTCGCACTTCCCAAGAGAGATTAGTTCACCAAACGTTTAACTGGGCTCCACAAGGCACTAGAAGAATTGAAAGACCCAGGCCTACATGGTTTAGGACTATAAAGCGCGTAGTACGAGATGATGAATGGAGAGGTACTGAATTAAAAGCTCAAGATAGAGACGACTGGCGAAATCTAACTGAGACTCTTTGCGTCAATAGGCGTAGGAGGAGATGATGATGATGAACATTAGAAAATAGAACTTAAGTCTATCGACCAAACCCCTTCAGAAATTCAGTAGAAATAGAAATAATAACATATTTCCACATTGTCGTTTGGGTCTCATCGTAGGGAATTCTAATGAAAATTTAATCAATCATAGAATTATATTGGAATACATAGCCTATACCAAACACAAAAATGGATAAAGTAACCCGGTTACAAATAATCATTCTTATAAAATTTGAAAATTTTCTGTCGTAAAAAAAAAATAGATTCGCATCATCACCCATTTATGAGTAAAATAAACAATTCCCTGCCGCAAAACCCTGCTCCCCCCCTAAAAAAAAAAAAAAAAAAAAAAAAATCTTAAAATTCACACAACCTTTTTCGATTTATCTTGTACGAAACATGATGGACCTCCATTCTAATTTAAATCCTTATCAAAATGTCATTAGTTCTCTCTTGGTTAATTTTCTATTCTTCAACATTTTTTTATCCAAACTTACTAAAGTCTGTTGTGAACCGGCAACAAGGCAATCAACCAAATAGTAACAGGCAATTGCCCAAATTTTGCCTAATGTACTTGGCGGAGATCATCCCATCAAGTTCCTGATTGATTAAATTAATGTTAGTGTTAAAAAAAATCAATTATTGAATTAAATCTACAATTAATGGTAATTTCATTACCATAGAATTTAAATATAAATTTATAGTGGAAGACCAATAAAGGTTTAAATCAAAGGTCAATTGAATGATGCCTCTACTAGATTGGTTAGACTTTCGAAAACTTCTGACATGAATAAATAATTAGATAATTATACGATGACGATATCTGACATTAATGATGAACCATACATAAAAAAATACCTTCTGCAATTTCCGAGAGAAAGAACTATAATATATATAAAAATTTGTTGTCTGCAGGTCGTTAATGGACTAGTTTTGTTGTTTATATTATATTCAGCGGGGAGTAAATGAGTTACCTCCAACAGGAGCATTATTCTGATGCTATCCTTAAACGGAGAGAGAGAGAGAGAGAGAGAGAGAGAGAGAGAGAGAGATATCATGCGTTCAACTGGGCTTTTTTGGTGATAATACACGCACGTCTACAGAAAAGATACCAGGTAATATAATGGACGAGAGTATTTCACTGCTAGGTCACAGTGCGAGTGAGAAAAAGAATGAATCTAAATCGGATTAATAAGAAAATCGGAGAGAGAGAGAGAGAGAGAGAGAGAGAGAGAGAGAGAGACTCCATAGCAGTCTTAGGTAAAGAGCTTGTTTCCGAGTATTTCTTTGCAGATTGTCAGGCTCCATAGAGAATAATAATAATAATAATAATAATAATAATAATAATAATATTGTTATTATTACTTGCTAAGCTACAACCCTAGTTGGAAAAGCAAGATGCTATAAGCCCAGGGGCCCCAATAGGGAAAATAGCCCAATGAGGAAAGGAAACGAAAAAATATATTTTAAGAACAATGACATTTAAATAAATATTTCCTATATAAACTATGTAAACTTTAACAAAACAAGAGGAAGAGAAATTAGATAGAATAGTGAACCCGAGTGTACCCTCAAGCAAGAGACCTCTAACCCAAGACAGTGGAAGACCATTGTACAGAGGCTATGGCACTACCCAAGACTAGAGAACAATGGTTTGATTTTGGAGTGTCCTTCTCCTAGAAGAGCTGTTTACCATAGCTAAAGAGTCTCTTCTACCCTTATCAAGAGGAAAGTAGCCACTGGAAAATTATAGTGCAGTAGTTAACCCCTGGGGTGAAAAAGAATCGTTTGGTAAACTCAGTGTTGTCAGGTGAATGAGGACAGGAGAATCTGTAAAGAATAGGTCAGGCTATTTGGTG
>NC_090737.1:18794682-18842182 GCF_036898095.1 Palaemon carinicauda
GAGTGTATCCATAAAATTCTTATAACTAGGACTACTTCTTGTCAAAAAAAAAAAAATCTAGCTAAGTTAATTTCCTCGCAGACCCTAAAATATCTCGAACGAATAAAAAAAAAAAACTAGTGTAATATTGTTCGGGATTAGGATCTCTACTACAGAGAAAAGTATGCCAAAATAAAGCCAATAAAAACTCCCCCTGAATTTCTAAGCCATTCTCCTATTAAGACAGTCCATTAGGTAGTGTTTTCAGATGTCACCAAAGGAATGTCGCCTTTAAGACCACCGACGCCACCACTATCTGTTGCAGCGGCCGAGCCAGAGGCGCGGGGCCAAGTTTGCACCTCCTGACTTCTATCAGCGTTCAACGTTGGTGCTAATATTTCTGACGAAATATAGAATATCATATATTACAAAATATTATATGACATAAATATTCTTTAAATAAGAAATAGTAATATATATATATATATATATATGTCTACACACAGTACATTATATATATATATATATATATATATTTGTGGATGTGTGTGTACACAATAAACACACATACACACACATATATATATATATGTATATATAAATGTGGGTACACAGTACACACACACACACACACACACATATATATATATATATATATATATGTATATATATATATATATATATATATAAAACCCTATTTGGAGGAGCAAAATGCTATAAGCCAAAGGGCCCAAACAGGGAAAAATAGCCCAGTAAGGAAAGGAAACAAGGAAATAATTAAACAAAAAGAGACGATTAAACAATCAAAATAAAATATTTCACGAACAGTTACAACATTAAATTAGATCCTTCACATACAAACTATAAAATCTAAAAAAAAAAAAGAGGAAGAGAAGCAAGATAGAACAGCATTCCCCGAGTGCACCCTCAAGCAAGAGAACTCTAATCAAAAACAGTGGAAGGCTATGGTACAGAGGCTCGGGCACTACTTAAGACTAGAGAACAATGGTTTGATTTTGGAGTATCCTCCTAGAAGAGCTGCTTACCATAGCTAAAGTCTCTCCTCTACCCTTACCAAAATGAAAGAAGTCAACCCTTTGAGAGAAGAAGAATTGTTTGGTAATCTCCGTATTGTCGGGTGTATGAGGACAAAAGAGAATCTGTAAAGAATAGGCCAGATTACTCGGTGTCTGTGTAAAGACAAAATGAGCCGTAACCAGAGATAGGGATATAATGTAGTGCTGTCTGACCAGTCACACGACCCAATAACTCCCTAGCGCTAGTATCTATAATACATATGTGTGTACGCTATACTGTATATATATATATATATATATATATCAGTATACTAAGTATGTAATAATAAAGTGATATACTAAATATAAAGAGTAGTCTCTTAATCAAAGCTCTGACAATCTGGATCTAGAAATGAATCATAAAATAATAATAAAAAAACAATTATATATTGGGTATTAGGATCTATAAATCAATCGAATAATAATAAAAAAGCAATTAATCTCTCTCGTGTCCATACATCACCTGAGACTAGGTAATGAATCAACCATAATAAGCAATATGCTGTGAAAGGTAATAGTATCAACCCATCATTGTTAAGTACAAGTTCCATCAACCAATACCGCCACTTATTATAATCATTCTAATAATAATTATCATTTTAATAATTCTAAAAATAATAACTTTAATAATTTTAATATTAATAATAATTTTATAATCTTAAAGATTTAAGGGGATTCCATGTTATTGCCCAGGATGTACACTGTTGAACACTGCTAAATGGTGCATATTTTTGAGAAAAAAACAAACGTTTGTATCAGGAACAAACTGCCAAATGATTTGAACAAACGTTTGTATCAGGAACAAACTGCTAATGATTTGAACAAACGTTTGTATCAGGAACAAACTGCAAATGACTTGAGCTTTGTGAAGCGTGAAGCGTTGCAAACGTTGTAGAACTGTCCAAAGTGAACATGAAATTGACGTCTCTAAATCATTAACATATGACAGATACAATTGGTAGTTACATCACTCATTCATTGTATCGAACATAACAAAAATTTTCCAGACTTCAAAATGTCTGTAATTACATTTACAGAGAGAGAGAGAGAGAGAGAGAGAGAGAGAGAGAGAGAGAGAGTGAGAGAGAGAGAGAGGAGGGGTTCTAATTTGTTATATCTATATACTCTCTACGAACGATCATCAAAGTTCAATAAAATTAGAAAGTGTTTGCCACTACGTACATTCAGAATAACCCATAAAGCCACAAATATCACTTCAGCAACAGTAACAACAAAAATAATAATAATGAAAGTATTAATCCACCCAAGACATACATCCAGTAGTTTAAAGGTCACTCATGAATGGCAGGGGCAAGGGACAGGAGAACGTCCTAGAAACTGACCAATATATATATATATATATAATATATATATATATATATATATATATATATATATTATATATATATATAAGAGAGAGAGAGAGAGAGAGAGAGAGAGAGAGAGACGGAGAGAGAGAGAGAGAGAGAGAGAGAGAGGTAAACATATATACATTTATAACCAATATATATATATATATATATATATATATATATAGTATATAATATATAGAGAGAGAGAGAGAGAGAGAGAGAGAGAGAGAGAGAGAGAGAGAGAGATACACATATATACATTTATATACACACATACACACACACACACACACACATATATATATATATATATATATATATATATATATATATATATATATATATATATATATATATATATATATATAGAACAATTAAACACACCCTTTTGCGTTGGTATATAAACCGTCACTCTCCACTGCATTCCTCATTTTTACTTTACATCCTGAAGAGGGTCGATGTTTATTGACCGAAATATATATTTATATTTCCTGTTTCTTTTATGGGCCTTTTTGAAAAAAAATATGTTAAACTGTTCGATTACAGTCATAGGTAAGATATATATATATATATATATATATATATATATATATATATATAATATATATATATATATATATATATATATATAATATATATATATATATTTATATATATATATATATATATTATATATATATATATATATATATCCAGAACCCAAGCCCATTTCTCTATCAAGCTAGGACCAGGGAGGGGCCAGGCAATGGCTGTTGATGACTCAGGAAGAAGACGTACAGGCTCCATCAAACACTCATCCCTAGCTCACAAGGATGGCATGGTTGCAGACACTACAATAAACTACAGAACTTGAGCGTACCATGAACAAAAATTCACTATTATCTACACCGTTACCAGCATTGTAAAGCTGGGGTTATGGCTCGCAGCAGTATGATCGAGGGATGGACTATCAGACATAAAATCTAATTCCTGTTTCATTCCCCAACTATATATTCTAAAAGAACCTCTTTAACAAATACCATCTCCTCTTTTAAGTTCCAACCGTTCCTAAGTTGTAGCCAAGCTCTACATGTGATCTTAGCCTTGTCTGTATGACTGATCAGGATCCATGAGCATTGTCTAGGTAACCTGACAAGTCTCTTAATTAGTATTGGTATTAGTACTGTTAATTTTAATACATATGCTCATTCATATAATTAGGACAGATTCCAACAACTAGACTATTTAATAACGCATTTAAAGTGCACGAAGTCCTTTATAGAAAAAAATAACCGAGTTAAACACAATATGAGAATAAAATTAGGTTATATTCTACTATTCATAGTTACTACCATGACAGGTAAAGGCAATTATAGTATCAAAAAATACTATTTTTAAGAAATGGAAAACTTCCATTTCTTCTTTCTGGAGAAAGTTTAACAATTTTAGTGAAATAAAATTAAAACTTTCAACAATAGGCATTGCTCGGGAAAACTTATGAACAATGCATAACTTTTCAACCCGCAATGAATAACATAATTTTCAACCGCAATTGAGAAGTGTACTCATATTCAAAGTTACCCAAAAAACTACGTAAAAAAAAGAAGAAGAAAAAATCCCAATTACGCTGGATGCTGAGTCTGGAATTATTTCATGGGTGACCAACTGAAAATAGCAGGTACTCCAGAAAAAGAAAATAGACACGAGGGACTACTTCCCGTGATGGAAGAGAATTGAACTTTCGAAATGAAAGAAATGTTTTCCTTGGACTCCTCGTAGATAAGGTACCAGTTGCTGCAAATAGCAATAATAACATCAACAACAATGATGAACTAGAGGAGTATTCTTAGAGCGCAGATCTCCACCACGGCAGCCTATTTCTCGACCTTGACTTTTAACCCTATGTATTAATTGGCGTTGATTTTCATATACTCACATATGAATCAAGTTTGAAGTCTCTATGACAACGATGTCCAAACTTATGGCTGATTATGGGAATTAGACATTTTGCTTGACCGTGACCTTGACTTTTAACGTTGACCTTCCAAAATTTAATAATTTTTTTTCGAGCTTTTAACATAGCAGTTAAATCCCTGCAAGTTTGATTAATCTACGATTAAAATTGTGGCCATGAAGCTGTTCTCAAACAAACACATACAAACAGGGGATAAAACATAACCTCCTTCCAACTTCGTTGATTGAGAATTTGCGAGTTTTAATGATCACACCAAGAACAATAAAAATAAAGAACATATATTTGTGAAGTACTACAAATCTACCAGCTAAAAGGCTGGTAAATCAACATAGCTATAATCACAAAACTAAAATTAATTTTGTTCATAATACCAATAAAAATAATATTACTTGCAGTTTTCAGTATAGCCCCATGTCAGTTGATGGCTAGATTATTAAGGCGTCTCCTCCTACCGGAGGTTTAAAGACCCATTTACGTGTAAATATATAAAGCCCCTGAAGGAATGGTGTTGTGGTGCTTGGCACCTGTGAGAGAGCATGTCACATATCTCCTCCTGAGAGAGAGAGAGAGAGAGAGAGAGAGAGAGAGAGAGAGAGAGAGATTAGCTATCTCGCGGTATCTATAACGGGCAGTAAACTGCGATATATATTAAGACTAAAGAGACGAGGTTTAATGAAGTGGCACACATTCTCTCTCTCCAGCTTTTTTTCCCCCGTAAATACAGCAAAAAATGGGATATACCAAAAGCCAGTCAGTTACAATGGCTGGGTTGTTTTTAGCACAAGAATAATGTTAAAATCGAAGTGACTACGGCTTTACTTAAAACTAATTACCAGTGTCATGGAGTAGACAAAACCACTAAAAATATATATATATTTTTACAGGGTAGAATGCCCTCTCTCTCTCTCTCTCTCTCTCTCTCTCTCTCTCTCTCTCTCTCTCTCTCTCTCTCTCTCTAATAAACACTTGGCGCACGTTTGCTACGTCCGTGGAGCTTACTCTCTCTCTCTCTCTCTCTCTCTCTCTCTCTCTCTCTCTCTCTCTCTCCTCTCTCCTCTCCCTCCTCTAATAAACACTTGGCGCACGTTTGCTACGTCCGTGGAGCTTACTCTCTCTCTCTCTCTCTCTCTCTCTCTCTCTCTGTCATTACCACTTGGCACACGTTTGCTACGTCTATGGAGCGCTCTCTCTCTCTCTCACTCATTCACTCACTCACTCACTCACTCTCTCTCTCTCTCTCTCTCTCTCTCTCTCTCACTTTCATTAACACTTGGCACACGTTTGCTACGTCTATGGAGCTCTCTCTCTCTCTCTCTCTCTCTCTCTCTCTCTCTCTCGTCCGTTTAGCTTTCTCAACTTCCCACCTACCGGTCTACACAGCTGTAAATTAATACCATTGTCGATTAAAAAAAGAAGAAAAAGAAAAATCAGCCTTAAAGACTTGATGAGATATCGGAAGACTACTAATAGGATATCTGTCTACAGACTCTCCGCTTGGACTAAGAACTTTTCAATCAATTATCCCCAACATTTATAAAATCGCGTCTCTGGTGCGTCTATCATTAGATTTATTTATCCACGTTGGCTACGTGAGGTTTCTTAACCAATTTTCAAACATTCCCCATGAACTCTTGATATAAGCACCATCCTCTTTTAAACCCTATCCATGCAGATTTCCTATCATTATGAAGAATAAATAAAGACATACATACATACATAAATAAATACACACACACACACACACACACACATATATATATATATATATATATATATATATATATATATATATATATATATATATATATATATATATATATATGTATGTATATATATACACAAATACACACACACAAACACACTTCCATACATTATTATTATTATTATTATTATTATTATTATTACTTGCTAAGCTACAACAGGGAAAATAGCTCAGTGAGGAAAAGGAACAAGGAAAAATAAAATATTTTAAGAAGAGCAACAATATTGAAATAAATATCACTTTATAAACTATAAAAACTTTAACAAAACAAGAGGAAGAGAAATAAGATATAAGATAGAACAGTGTGCCCGAGTGTACCCTCAAGCAAGAGAACTCTAACCCAAGACAGTGGAAGACCATGGTACAGAGGCTATGACACTACCCAAGATTAGAGAACAATGGTTTGATTTTGGAGTGTCCTTCTCGTAGAAGAGCTGCTCTTCTAATTTTGTTCGATATTCATTATTGTAAGGATTTGAAAGTTGTTCATGTTAAATATCATGAACAAATTTTGTATGTGGTGGAAATATTTTATACCTTCAACTTGAGATATCATTGGAAGAGGAAGGCTTCGTCGCCCATATATTATTTTGGTTTAATGTTCTAAGTACTTTTTCCTTATTCAGATTACACAATAATTCTTTCTACAAAGGCAATGCATCTGCAGTCTGATAGTCTTCGTTCTTTCAGGTCAGTTATGTAAATTTAAATAGATTTCATTCGTTCAAGTCGAATTATGTAGATTTAACTAGCATTTGTTATTTCATGTCAGTTACGTAAATTTAACTAGTTTTCGTTCGTTCATTCAGTTATTTACATAAGTGTAGCAGGTTTTCATTCGTTCAAGTCAATTTCGGAAATTTCACTATTTTTCGTAAAGTCAGGGTAGTTATGTAAAATTAACTAGTTTTTTATCAAATCAGTTATCTAATTTTAACTAGTTTTCGGTCGTTCAGGTCAATTTAACTAGTCTTTTTATCAGGTCAGTTATATAAATTAAAATACTGTAGTCTTTTTATCATGTCAGTTATATAAATTTAAATAGTCTTAATCAGTTCAGTTATGTAAATTTAACTAGTTTCCAGTCATTCAGTTCAATTTATGAATTCAACTAATGTCTCTTCTACCCTTAAAATGAGGAAAGTGGCCACTAAACAATTACAGTGCAGTAAGAATTGTTTGGTAATCTCAGTGTTGTCAGGTGTATGTATAGGCAAAGGGAAAATTAACCGTAACCAGAGAGAAAGATCCAATGTAGTACTATCTGGCCAGTCAAAAGACCCCATAACTCTCTAGTGGTAGTATCTCAACGGGTGGCTGGTGTATATATATATTTATAGATACATATATATATACATATATATATATATATATATATATATATATATATATATATATATATATATATATATATACCCAAAAATTTAATACGAAATTATTTCTTTTGGGTGAGTATACATTTATATATAGGAAAATACTTCTTCTCTTATCAAAATAAGATTGAATAATGGACCTCATACCTGTAGTTACTTCTGACACAGGAAAATCCTTCTCTACGTCAACAAGCCCACCAGCAACCAGTTCAAAATTTAACTTCACATGGAAGTTCAACCTTTCATTAAAGTGAACATTTTTAATGGACTTGTTTTATTCCTTCCATCGTACAATTTTCAAGATGTTGGGAATTCTGTTTAATTAATGTTGATAATTAATGTTGTTCCTTTTGTTGTTGCTACAGTATTTGGTTAGCAAATCATATATTCCTTTGTTTATTAATTTTCTTTCTGGGTAAACCTGTGTTACCCAGTGATAACTTATGCATTATTATTATAAATAATGGTAGTTTACGCTTGAAGGGAAACCCAGCATATTGTATATTTTCGTTTTGACGGTAAATCCTTTGAAGCGTGAACTACTAAACAACCCTTTCGGAACTATCTGCTGGTGGTCTTGTTTTTTCCAGTAATACGAATTCTAAAGGAAACATCGCCAGCAGAGAGAGGAGAGTTGAAAGAAGGTTTTCGTACTGGACGGACGGTGGGATATTACAGGTGTTATTGTATCCAGAGTTGGTCGAAGTCATATAATGGAAGAGTAACAGATACTCGCTTTTCTCCGCCATCCTGCACTTCTGACACAGGAAAATCCTTCTCTACGTCAACAAGCCCACCAGCAACCAGTTCAAAATTTAACTTCACATGGAAGTTCAACCTTTCATTAAAGTGAACATTTTTAATGGACTTGTTTTATTCCTTCCATCGTACAATTTTCAAGATGTTGGGAATTCTGTTTAATTAATGTTGATAATTAATGTTGTTCCTTTTGTTGTTGCTACAGTATTTGGTTAGCAAATCATATATTCCTTTGTTTATTAATTTTCTTTCTGGGTAAACCTGTGTTACCCAGTGATAACTTATGCATTATTATTATAAATAATGGTAGTTTACGCTTGAAGGGAAACCCAGCATATTGTATATTTTCGTTTTGACGGTAAATCCTTTGAAGCGTGAACTACTAAACAACCCTTTCGGAACTATCTGCTGGTGGTCTTGTTTTTTCCAGTAATACGAATTCTAAAGGAAACATCGCCAGCAGAGAGAGGAGAGTTGAAAGAAGGTTTTCGTACTGGACGGACGGTGGGATATTACAGGTGTTATTGTATCCAGAGTTGGTCGAAGTCATATAATGGAAGAGTAACAGATACTCGCTTTTCTCCGCCATCCTGCACAAGACTAGACCAGCCATAATCGTCGTGACATCAGGACACAATCTTCGCCAAATTTCGGAGGAATGGAATTGATAAGGTACGTCATTACGAAAGATATGCTGACTTCTAAGGTGATTCCCTGTCAATTTGTTTATCGTGTATAAATATTCCCTTGCTCGATTCCCAATTAATAAACCCTGTGGATTTTGTATTTAAACTATTCATAATTTATCACTGTTGTAACTTTGCGTGTTACCATATGAAAGTTTTTTGGATTAGAGGCAGTTTTTACTTAATTAGCCAATGTTATGTTATGTTTACTTTACGCCGAAGTTTTCGGATCATTGGGCCTTTCGTGGTTAGGTGGTTGCCACGTTAAATTTGAGGCAGAATAGGTAGGCTATATATTTTTCATTTCTCAGAATTCAATTTAATTGTAAAGTTAACTACTGAGTTTAGCGACTTGAGTGAAATAGCAGAGCTTGCGCTTTTACCTTAAACTCATTTTACTACAGTTATTGAATTGAGTGATTTAGCAAAACTTGCCTTTACCTTTTGAAAATAGTATTTCGTTTATGTCCTCAGGGTTTCTTGAAAAGCGAGGAGGGTAGGAGAAGGAAGACAGCATACCTGTAGTTACTTCTGACACAGGAAAATCCTTCTCTACGTCAACAAGCCCACCAGCAACCAGTTCAAAATTTAACTTCACATGGAAGTTCAACCTTTCATTAAAGTGAACATTTTTAATGGACTTGTTTTATTCCTTCCATCGTACAATTTTCAAGATGGCGCCCAACGTGGGGCTCGAGTAAGAAATTTGGTTGCTGGTTGGTCTCGTTGAGTGTAGGATTGGCGGAGAGAATGACGAAAGTACGAGAATTTTCGAATTTATCAGTGTTGAAATTTTGTTTATAATTTAAGTTGTCCTTGAATTTTACCTAGTTTATATTTTGGTTTTGGTATTGTCATGAAACTGTCAATTCTAGGACATTCTTATGTTAGAGATTTGGAGCTTAGGGTTAATAGCTCAACAATTGTGATTGAACAGACATCTTTTGATGTTCAGTTTCTTGGTTTTCCTGGTGCCACATTTAATTATTTTTTGAATAATCTAGCTCTCCTAGAAGATGTTTTCACGTATAACCCCGATTATTTGTTGGTAAGTTTAGGAGGTAATGATTTGAAGTCTCGTGTAGATTTGTCAGTGGTAAAGAATAATTGCAAAGAATTTTACAAGATTCTGAGATCCAGGTTACCAAGATCTTGTATAATTGCATCTCAAATTGAAATCCGATTTTATGAAAGGAGAAATCGGTTTGATAGCCCATGCGTGGAAGAATTCAAGTTAATGAGGCGTTATCTCAATAAATTTATTAACAAGTTGAGTTTCAAGAATTACTTGTTCAGAGTAGAGGGTCCAGATAGATTAGATAATAGAAGGTTATACAGGGACGCCGTACATTTAAACTCTGTTGGGTTAGATCTGTTCTATAGATTGATTTGTGATTGTCTGAAATATTGTTTTAATAACAATCAGCAAAGATGTCGGAATTATCGCTTTTGATAAATTCTCGGAAATACATCCGCAGTCAAGTGACTAAGAATGTCAATCGAATTGAAGATTGTAAATTGGGTTCAGAAGTTGAACGGCGATCACTTATCTCTAAATTTCATGGATTTGCTGAAGAGCTCAAGGTTTATAATTCTAAAATAGCTAAGTTATTATGGGCAGAAGAGGAAGATGAATCAAAATTGAATATTGAATTTGAAGCTTGTGAGAGCTACTTGGATAAAATAAACTTTTTTATAGCTACCCTTGAGGCTACTAAAGATTCAGTTCCTCCTCATTCTGTACTTGAAGAAGCTAGAAGCCTTTTGAAAAGCCCTACAGCTCCTTTACCAGCATTTAAAAGTGTAGAGGGAGAAAATATAGAGAAATTTCTTTCTGAATTTGAAGAGGTTATTAAAACCTTCAAGTACACTCAGAGAGACAAATTACTGCTGCTGAAGCAACAAGTGTCAGGTCGTGCATCCATACTACTCGATTCACTTGAAACAGACAAACAGACATATGAAGATGCAAAATTAATTTTAAGGTCTGCTTTAGCATCCCCTAGGTTTCAGAAGTTTACGTTAATAAAACAGTTGACAGATATGAAAATGCCTTACCAAACAGATCCATTTGCGTACGTTGGTCAGATGAAAAATTTCATGGAATCTGTTAAGTTGTTGAAAATGGAAGTGGACGATTTTTTGAACTATTTCTTTTGGAATGGCATGAACAGCATCTTCCAATCTCAGCTAGTAAATATTACCAATAAGACGAGGCCCTCCCTTTCAGAAATTAATGATAACATTTTTGAAGCATGTGAACGATATGCCATAGCATCTCAGAAAATTTATACAAAAGTTAAGAAGTTTCCCAAAACTTCAGAGACGGTTAATCTAGCCTCTAATGTGAATGTTGAAGGGCAGCCTACTAAGGCGAAATGCTCTTTATGTGCTTATGACAGAGCAACTGATGATCACCAAGTTTTCAAGTGCCCGGTTTATAATAGTAATAAGGCAAAGGTGGATAAGCTGAAAGAGATAGGAGGTTGCCTTAAGTGTGCCAGTTCGTCTCATTCTGCGGGTTTGTGCAAATTTAGACTTCATAAGAAATGCAGAGGTTGTAATGGCTGGCATTTCACCTTTCTCTGCATTAAAAAAGATTCCCCAAAAGAGGAGGTAGTCAATGCTAGAAGTCTCAATAAAAAGTCCAATTTAGTTAATGAGAAATCTGAAAAGGTTTCCACGGGGGTAGTATTTTCAGTGGATGCTCTTCAGTGCTATGGTAATAGATCTGCTCTACCAACTTTTACTTGTCAGCTAGAGGACCATACCCAAATAAGAGGTTTGCAAGACTCGGGCTGTCAGTGTAATTTTATTACAGACAGAGCGGTTAAGAAGATTCCTTTCAAAGTTTTGAGGAGAAATGTGAGTCTTACTGTTAATGGTTTTAACTCTGCTAAATCATATAATACAAAGGTTGTGGAACTGAATTTAAAATTTGGTCAGGAAATTTGCAAGGTGGAGGCCCTATGTGTACCTTATATAAATATAAATTTGAAGTTGCCACATTTGTTCAGGGTGGCAAGCCATTTCTCTGCTAAGGGCTACACCCTTGCAGACAAACAGTTGCTAAATAAAGGGGATGAGTTAAATAGTATAGATTTCATCCTAGGCACTAACTCTGCTCACTGCACTATGGCGTCAACAGTTAGGTTTGGACAGGATAGTCCTTCAGTATACTTTCAAACTTCTTTTGGAGTGATGCTTCTTGGTAATGTTGACACAATGTTAAAAAATATACATTGCCTTCCTGATTTAAATGCAGTTGAAACTTCCATTACTTGCAAGTCTGATGTTGCTCAGTTGGATGTAGGCTTTCTTGATTCCATTGGCCTTGGATTAGGTAAATTTAATGATGAATCTATATTGGAGCATGAGGAAATGGTGGTAGAAGCTAATTTTCTAGTTTTAAATGAGAACGGGGGCATAAATGAGCAAGCACTACAAAGGGCCACCGAGCAAATGTTGGAATATGACTGCAAAAGGATCCTTAATTATGATAAGGAAGAGAATGAGACATCTGTGGAACTCAATAATTCTCTAGTAAGATATGCACTTAACAATGCCACTGTTAATGAGGATGGAAGAATAGCAATGCCTCTGCTATGGAACAGTAAGGTGTCCCACTTACTTGGTAAAAATTATAAACTAGCTGAAGCAGTGTTAAAGTCAAATTTAAAGAAGCTTTGCAAAAGGGAGATGCATCTGAAACTCATGGATGAAGTCATTAAAGAACAAGAAAATTTAGGAATAATTGAAAAGATCCCAAACCTTAAGCATTACCTAACTGAACATCCTGAACATAGTTTTTTACCCCACATGGGGGTGTTTAAACTTGATCGAGAGACTACAAAATGCAGAGTAGTATTTCTATCAAACATATTTGAGGCGGACCCTAGAAAACCCATGACAGTAAGCCATAACCAGGCAATTCATCCAGGACCGTCGTTAAACCAAAAGTTAAGTTCAGCCTTACTTCACTTACGATTTGGTTCGAAGATATTTTGCTTTGATCTCAAAAAAGCTTTTAATCAGATAGCACTTAGACCTTCAGATCAGAAAAAATTACTTTTTCTTTGGGTTAGAAGTGTGAAGAAGAAAGATTTTTCCTTAGTTGGTTACAAGAATCTTAGATTGAGTTTTGGTTTAAGATGTAGCCCAACAATTTTGATGTTGAGTCTTTATAAGATACTGGTTTTGGATGTGGAGGATGATACTCAAGAGGTAAAAAATATGAAGAAATTGCTTTATCAGTTGTTTTATATGGATAATGGAGCTTATACCTGCAAAAATTCGGATGCCTTGGAATGGGCCTATACTCGGCTAACAAATATATTTGCTCCTTATAGAATAGAATTGCAACAAATTGTCACCAATGATGGGCCACTTCAAGAAGTCATTGACTCACACTGGGATCAAAATACACTAACAGAAGTTAAACTTTTAGGTTTGAAATGGAATAGGGAGTTGGATACCCTTTCAACTTTCCCCATTGTTTTGGAAGCTTCGGCAAGTACGAAGAGGTCCATCCTCAAGTCCATTGCTTCAAACTTTGATTTGTATAATATCAATGGTCCAGTATTTAATAGGGCAAGGATATTTATGCATGGTTTACAGTGTGATAAGTCATTAGGATGGGATGATATTTTACCTGCGGAAAAGCTAAAAGAATGGAAATGCATTGCAAGGCAAGCTAATTCTACGCCTGAAATTGTTGTTCAAAGATTTGTTGGGGAAAGAGATGGACAATACAGACTTCTTGCTTGTGTAGATGCTAGCAGTATGATATATGGAGCTGTTCTGTATATAGAGAACATTGATACTGGCCAAACAAATTTTTTATTAGCCAAAAACAGGCTGATAAACAGACAGTCTAATACTAAGTCCATCCCTTCCCTGGAGTTACAAGCCATTTGCTTGGGTGTGGAGTTGTTAATTGATTTGTATAAAGATTTAGGAGGGCCTGATTGCCTCGTTCCAATTGCAATAAAAAGTTTGGATTTGTACTCTGATAGTTTGGTAGCTCTTTCTTGGATCAATTCATATTCCTATAAACTGGATAAGATGCAGAAAAGGTCTGTATTTGTTCTTAACAGGCTACAGCAAATAGATAAGTTATGTGAAACGTTTCCTGTTAATTTTACTTTCATCACTGGAACTGCCAATCCTGGAGACTGCATAACAAGAACCTTGTCCTATAAACAGTTAATTAATACAAACTATTTTTCCGGACCTCAACCTGATATCCACCAGTCTATTGTCAGTCAAGATATTTTGAGAGTTACAGTTCCTAACCCTAGGGCTACCCTTGACTTCAAAGAGGAGAATGTTTTAAGTAATATTTGTGCACAAGACCTTAGGGAGGACGTTGCTGAGCATCTAGTTTCTCCAAACAGATACTCTAGTTTCTCTCTCATGGTTAAAGTGCAAGCCAGGGTTGCCCAGTGTTTTGCCAAATGGAAAGCTACAGTTACAGCTAGAAAACTGAAGGTTCCCGTTGAATCTAATGATACAGGATTTTATGTGAAAGCTCTGAAGATGATCATATTGAAAGAACAAAAAATTCAGTTTCCTAGTGTGTTGGAGTATTTTGCATCCAATTCTAAACTTCTTAAGGATATACCTAATTTGGTAAGACAGTTGAATGTTTACCCAGATAAAGATGGAATTCTCAGAGTCAAAAGCAAGTTTGACAGGTGGAAAGGTAAACAGAGGTGTTGCTTCCCAATCTTGCTGTTTAACAGAAGTTCCTTGACAGAACTGATAATCAGGAGTCTTCATATAAAACTCAAGCATGCTGGTTATTATTCTGTTCTGAATGAGCTACGCAAGAAGTTCTGGATACCACAGTGTTTTTCAGCTGTTAAAAGAGTGGTTAAAGATTGTGTCATCTGTAAAAGGTACAAGGAGCATACCATTCGGTTAAATCAGTCCCCTTACCGGGAGTTTAGGATGGATCCTTCCCAGATTCCCTTCAGTTATGTATATATTGATTATTTTGGACCATATTTTGTAAAGCAACAGGGTAGTAAGGTGAAGGTTTGGATTCTGTGTATGAGCTGTATGTATACAAGGGCCATTAATTTGAAATTATGCTTGGATTTGACAGTCAAGGAATTTTTGAGATCATTCACTCTACATACCTTTGAACATGGTTTACCACAATTTGTAGTAAGCGATTTGGGGACACAACTTGTTGCCGGGGCTAATGTTATTGCAGATTTTTTAAAAGATCCTGATACTCAGTCATACTTTGAAGAAAATGGAATTAAACCTATTGAATTTGAAAATTATTACAAGGGTTGTAGCCAAATGGGTTCTTTAGTGGAAATTTGCATAAAAATGGTAAAACATCTAATTAACAAATCCATTAAAACAAATGTGTTAGACATAAGGGATATGGCCTTTCTTATATCTCAGGCAACTCATCTTATAAATCGTCGTCCCATTGCCTTTAAGGATGGTTTAAGGGATGTGCCTGATGAATCTGTACCTAGCCCAATAACTCCAGAAATTTTAATACATGGCTACGAGTTAACCTCTGTTAACATTATACCCGAATTGCAGTGTGATCCTGAATTAGATGGGGAGTATGACTTGAAAGATTCACCCTCAAGAATAATTGAGGACACTTACAGCAAGCTGAGGAAGGTAAGAGAGACCTTGATTAGAATTTATCATTCTGAATTTTTGACGACATTGATAAATCAAGCAGTTGATAAGACTGACAGATACAAGCCTGTTACCCATAAAATCATTGAAGCTGGAGACATTGTTTTGCTGAAGGATCCTCATACTAAGGCCTTAAATTATCCACTTGGGATTGTTAAGGGGGTGGTAAAGAATGACCTTGGAGAGGTGACCAATGCTCAGATTTTGAAAGGGAAGTCTGGTGAAGTTGTGAAAAGACATGTTACCAGCCTTATACCCTTGCTCAGGGATAAAGGTTGTATTAGTGGCATTGCTCCCTCTGTGAGACCAAAGAAAACTATAGCAGTGGACTCTAATTATAGGTATCCAAAGAGAGCAGCTGCCGTTGCTTCAGGATGAAGGACTAAGGAGATGCTCCTAGAATAAATCAAGAACTTCCTCAGATTTTCAAAGCCTAGAAAATCAGAGCCCCTTCCCTGGAGTGTTGGGAATTCTGTTTAATTAATGTTGATAATTAATGTTGTTCCTTTTGTTGTTGCTACAGTATTTGGTTAGCAAATCATATATTCCTTTGTTTATTAATTTTCTTTCTGGGTAAACCTGTGTTACCCAGTGATAACTTATGCATTATTATTATAAATAATGGTAGTTTACGCTTGAAGGGAAACCCAGCATATTGTATATTTTCGTTTTGACGGTAAATCCTTTGAAGCGTGAACTACTAAACAACCCTTTCGGAACTATCTGCTGGTGGTCTTGTTTTTTCCAGTAATACGAATTCTAAAGGAAACATCGCCAGCAGAGAGAGGAGAGTTGAAAGAAGGTTTTCGTACTGGACGGACGGTGGGATATTACAGGTGTTATTGTATCCAGAGTTGGTCGAAGTCATATAATGGAAGAGTAACAGATACTCGCTTTTCTCCGCCATCCTGCACAAGACTAGACCAGCCATAATCGTCGTGACATCAGGACACAATCTTCGCCAAATTTCGGAGGAATGGAATTGATAAGGTACGTCATTACGAAAGATATGCTGACTTCTAAGGTGATTCCCTGTCAATTTGTTTATCGTGTATAAATATTCCCTTGCTCGATTCCCAATTAATAAACCCTGTGGATTTTGTATTTAAACTATTCATAATTTATCACTGTTGTAACTTTGCGTGTTACCATATGAAAGTTTTTTGGATTAGAGGCAGTTTTTACTTAATTAGCCAATGTTATGTTATGTTTACTTTACGCCGAAGTTTTCGGATCATTGGGCCTTTCGTGGTTAGGTGGTTGCCACGTTAAATTTGAGGCAGAATAGGTAGGCTATATATTTTTCATTTCTCAGAATTCAATTTAATTGTAAAGTTAACTACTGAGTTTAGCGACTTGAGTGAAATAGCAGAGCTTGCGCTTTTACCTTAAACTCATTTTACTACAGTTATTGAATTGAGTGATTTAGCAAAACTTGCCTTTACCTTTTGAAAATAGTATTTCGTTTATGTCCTCAGGGTTTCTTGAAAAGCGAGGAGGGTAGGAGAAGGAAGACAGCATACCTGTAGTTACTTCTGACACAGGAAAATCCTTCTCTACGTCAACAAGCCCACCAGCAACCAGTTCAAAATTTAACTTCACATGGAAGTTCAACCTTTCATTAAAGTGAACATTTTTAATGGACTTGTTTTATTCCTTCCATCGTACAATTTTCAAGATGATTTGAAGTCTCGTGTAGATTTGTCAGTGGTAAAGAATAATTGCAAAGAATTTTACAAGATTCTGAGATCCAGGTTACCAAGATCTTGTATAATTGCATCTCAAATTGAAATCCGATTTTATGAAAGGAGAAATCGGTTTGATAGCCCATGCGTGGAAGAATTCAAGTTAATGAGGCGTTATCTCAATAAATTTATTAACAAGTTGAGTTTCAAGAATTACTTGTTCAGAGTAGAGGGTCCAGGTAGATTAGATAATAGAAGGTTATACAGGGACGCCGCACATTTAAACTCGGTTGGGTTAGATCTGCTCTATAGATTGATTTGTGATTGTCTGAAATATTGTTTTAATAGCAATCAGCAAAGATGTCAGAATTATCGCTTTTGATAAATTCTCGGAAATACATCCGCAGTCAAGTGGCTAAGAATGTCAATCGAATTGAAGATTGTAAATTGGGTTCAGAAGTTGAACGGCGATCACTTATCTCTAAATTTCATGGATTTGCTGAAGAGCTGAAGGTTTATAATTCTAAAATATTTAAGTTATTATGGGAAGAAGAGGAAGATGAATCCAAATTGAATATTGAATTTGAAGCTTGTGAGAGCTACTTGGATAAAATAAACTTTTTTATAGCTACCCTTGAGGCTACTAAAGATTCAGTTCCTCCCCATTCTGTACTTGAAGAAGCTAGAAGCCTTTTGAAAAGCCCTACAGCTCCTTTACCAGCATTTAAAAGTGTAGAGGGAGAAAATATAGAGAAATTTCTTTCTGAATTTGAAGAGGTTATTAAAACCTTCAAGTACACTCAGAGAGACAAATTACTGCTGCTGAAGCAACAAGTGTCAGGTCGTGCATCCATACTACTCGATTCACTTGAAACAGACAAACAGACATATGAAGATGCAAAATTAATTTTAAGGTCTGCTTTAGCATCCCCTAGGTTTCAGAAGTTTACGTTAATAAAACAGTTGACAGATATGAAAATGCCTTACCAAACTGATCCATTTGCGTACGTTGGTCAGATGAAAAATTTCATGGAATCTGTTAAGAGTTGAAAGAAGGTTTTCGTACTGGACGGACGGTGGGATATTACAGGTGTTATTGTATCCAGAGTTGGTCGAAGTCATATAATGGAAGAGTAACAGATACTCGCTTTTCTCCGCCATCCTGCACAAGACTAGACCAGCCATAATCGTCGTGACATCAGGACACAATCTTCGCCAAATTTCGGAGGAATGGAATTGATAAGGTACGTCATTACGAAAGATATGCTGACTTCTAAGGTGATTCCCTGTCAATTTGTTTATCGTGTATAAATATTCCCTTGCTCGATTCCCAATTAATAAACCCTGTGGATTTTGTATTTAAACTATTCATAATTTATCACTGTTGTAACTTTGCGTGTTACCATATGAAAGTTTTTTGGATTAGAGGCAGTTTTTACTTAATTAGCCAATGTTATGTTATGTTTACTTTACGCCGAAGTTTTCGGATCATTGGGCCTTTCGTGGTTAGGTGGTTGCCACGTTAAATTTGAGGCAGAATAGGTAGGCTATATATTTTTCATTTCTCAGAATTCAATTTAATTGTAAAGTTAACTACTGAGTTTAGCGACTTGAGTGAAATAGCAGAGCTTGCGCTTTTACCTTAAACTCATTTTACTACAGTTATTGAATTGAGTGATTTAGCAAAACTTGCCTTTACCTTTTGAAAATAGTATTTCGTTTATGTCCTCAGGGTTTCTTGAAAAGCGAGGAGGGTAGGAGAAGGAAGACAGCATACCTGTAGTTACTTCTGACACAGGAAAATCCTTCTCTACGTCAACAAGCCCACCAGCAACCAGTTCAAAATTTAACTTCACATGGAAGTTCAACCTTTCATTAAAGTGAACATTTTTAATGGACTTGTTTTATTCCTTCCATCGTACAATTTTCAAGATGGCGCCCAACGTGGGGCTCGAGTAAGAAATTTGGTTGCTGGTTGGTCTCGTTGAGTGTAGGATTGGCGGAGAGAATGACGAAAGTACGAGAATTTTCGAATTTATCAGTGTTGAAATTTTGTTTATAATTTAAGTTGTCCTTGAATTTTACCTAGTTTATATTTTGGTTTTGGTATTGTCATGAAACTGTCAATTCTAGGACATTCTTATGTTAGAGATTTGGAGCTTAGGGTTAATAGCTCAACAATTGTGATTGAACAGACATCTTTTGATGTTCAGTTTCTTGGTTTTCCTGGTGCCACATTTAATTATTTTTTGAATAATCTAGCTCTCCTAGAAGATGTTTTCACGTATAACCCCGATTATTTGTTGGTAAGTTTAGGAGGTAATGATTTGAAGTCTCGTGTAGATTTGTCAGTGGTAAAGAATAATTGCAAAGAATTTTACAAGATTCTGAGATCCAGGTTACCAAGATCTTGTATAATTGCATCTCAAATTGAAATCCGATTTTATGAAAGGAGAAATCGGTTTGATAGCCCATGCGTGGAAGAATTCAAGTTAATGAGGCGTTATCTCAATAAATTTATTAACAAGTTGAGTTTCAAGAATTACTTGTTCAGAGTAGAGGGTCCAGATAGATTAGATAATAGAAGGTTATACAGGGACGCCGTACATTTAAACTCTGTTGGGTTAGATCTGTTCTATAGATTGATTTGTGATTGTCTGAAATATTGTTTTAATAACAATCAGCAAAGATGTCGGAATTATCGCTTTTGATAAATTCTCGGAAATACATCCGCAGTCAAGTGACTAAGAATGTCAATCGAATTGAAGATTGTAAATTGGGTTCAGAAGTTGAACGGCGATCACTTATCTCTAAATTTCATGGATTTGCTGAAGAGCTCAAGGTTTATAATTCTAAAATAGCTAAGTTATTATGGGCAGAAGAGGAAGATGAATCAAAATTGAATATTGAATTTGAAGCTTGTGAGAGCTACTTGGATAAAATAAACTTTTTTATAGCTACCCTTGAGGCTACTAAAGATTCAGTTCCTCCTCATTCTGTACTTGAAGAAGCTAGAAGCCTTTTGAAAAGCCCTACAGCTCCTTTACCAGCATTTAAAAGTGTAGAGGGAGAAAATATAGAGAAATTTCTTTCTGAATTTGAAGAGGTTATTAAAACCTTCAAGTACACTCAGAGAGACAAATTACTGCTGCTGAAGCAACAAGTGTCAGGTCGTGCATCCATACTACTCGATTCACTTGAAACAGACAAACAGACATATGAAGATGCAAAATTAATTTTAAGGTCTGCTTTAGCATCCCCTAGGTTTCAGAAGTTTACGTTAATAAAACAGTTGACAGATATGAAAATGCCTTACCAAACAGATCCATTTGCGTACGTTGGTCAGATGAAAAATTTCATGGAATCTGTTAAGTTGTTGAAAATGGAAGTGGACGATTTTTTGAACTATTTCTTTTGGAATGGCATGAACAGCATCTTCCAATCTCAGCTAGTAAATATTACCAATAAGACGAGGCCCTCCCTTTCAGAAATTAATGATAACATTTTTGAAGCATGTGAACGATATGCCATAGCATCTCAGAAAATTTATACAAAAGTTAAGAAGTTTCCCAAAACTTCAGAGACGGTTAATCTAGCCTCTAATGTGAATGTTGAAGGGCAGCCTACTAAGGCGAAATGCTCTTTATGTGCTTATGACAGAGCAACTGATGATCACCAAGTTTTCAAGTGCCCGGTTTATAATAGTAATAAGGCAAAGGTGGATAAGCTGAAAGAGATAGGAGGTTGCCTTAAGTGTGCCAGTTCGTCTCATTCTGCGGGTTTGTGCAAATTTAGACTTCATAAGAAATGCAGAGGTTGTAATGGCTGGCATTTCACCTTTCTCTGCATTAAAAAAGATTCCCCAAAAGAGGAGGTAGTCAATGCTAGAAGTCTCAATAAAAAGTCCAATTTAGTTAATGAGAAATCTGAAAAGGTTTCCACGGGGGTAGTATTTTCAGTGGATGCTCTTCAGTGCTATGGTAATAGATCTGCTCTACCAACTTTTACTTGTCAGCTAGAGGACCATACCCAAATAAGAGGTTTGCAAGACTCGGGCTGTCAGTGTAATTTTATTACAGACAGAGCGGTTAAGAAGATTCCTTTCAAAGTTTTGAGGAGAAATGTGAGTCTTACTGTTAATGGTTTTAACTCTGCTAAATCATATAATACAAAGGTTGTGGAACTGAATTTAAAATTTGGTCAGGAAATTTGCAAGGTGGAGGCCCTATGTGTACCTTATATAAATATAAATTTGAAGTTGCCACATTTGTTCAGGGTGGCAAGCCATTTCTCTGCTAAGGGCTACACCCTTGCAGACAAACAGTTGCTAAATAAAGGGGATGAGTTAAATAGTATAGATTTCATCCTAGGCACTAACTCTGCTCACTGCACTATGGCGTCAACAGTTAGGTTTGGACAGGATAGTCCTTCAGTATACTTTCAAACTTCTTTTGGAGTGATGCTTCTTGGTAATGTTGACACAATGTTAAAAAATATACATTGCCTTCCTGATTTAAATGCAGTTGAAACTTCCATTACTTGCAAGTCTGATGTTGCTCAGTTGGATGTAGGCTTTCTTGATTCCATTGGCCTTGGATTAGGTAAATTTAATGATGAATCTATATTGGAGCATGAGGAAATGGTGGTAGAAGCTAATTTTCTAGTTTTAAATGAGAACGGGGGCATAAATGAGCAAGCACTACAAAGGGCCACCGAGCAAATGTTGGAATATGACTGCAAAAGGATCCTTAATTATGATAAGGAAGAGAATGAGACATCTGTGGAACTCAATAATTCTCTAGTAAGATATGCACTTAACAATGCCACTGTTAATGAGGATGGAAGAATAGCAATGCCTCTGCTATGGAACAGTAAGGTGTCCCACTTACTTGGTAAAAATTATAAACTAGCTGAAGCAGTGTTAAAGTCAAATTTAAAGAAGCTTTGCAAAAGGGAGATGCATCTGAAACTCATGGATGAAGTCATTAAAGAACAAGAAAATTTAGGAATAATTGAAAAGATCCCAAACCTTAAGCATTACCTAACTGAACATCCTGAACATAGTTTTTTACCCCACATGGGGGTGTTTAAACTTGATCGAGAGACTACAAAATGCAGAGTAGTATTTCTATCAAACATATTTGAGGCGGACCCTAGAAAACCCATGACAGTAAGCCATAACCAGGCAATTCATCCAGGACCGTCGTTAAACCAAAAGTTAAGTTCAGCCTTACTTCACTTACGATTTGGTTCGAAGATATTTTGCTTTGATCTCAAAAAAGCTTTTAATCAGATAGCACTTAGACCTTCAGATCAGAAAAAATTACTTTTTCTTTGGGTTAGAAGTGTGAAGAAGAAAGATTTTTCCTTAGTTGGTTACAAGAATCTTAGATTGAGTTTTGGTTTAAGATGTAGCCCAACAATTTTGATGTTGAGTCTTTATAAGATACTGGTTTTGGATGTGGAGGATGATACTCAAGAGGTAAAAAATATGAAGAAATTGCTTTATCAGTTGTTTTATATGGATAATGGAGCTTATACCTGCAAAAATTCGGATGCCTTGGAATGGGCCTATACTCGGCTAACAAATATATTTGCTCCTTATAGAATAGAATTGCAACAAATTGTCACCAATGATGGGCCACTTCAAGAAGTCATTGACTCACACTGGGATCAAAATACACTAACAGAAGTTAAACTTTTAGGTTTGAAATGGAATAGGGAGTTGGATACCCTTTCAACTTTCCCCATTGTTTTGGAAGCTTCGGCAAGTACGAAGAGGTCCATCCTCAAGTCCATTGCTTCAAACTTTGATTTGTATAATATCAATGGTCCAGTATTTAATAGGGCAAGGATATTTATGCATGGTTTACAGTGTGATAAGTCATTAGGATGGGATGATATTTTACCTGCGGAAAAGCTAAAAGAATGGAAATGCATTGCAAGGCAAGCTAATTCTACGCCTGAAATTGTTGTTCAAAGATTTGTTGGGGAAAGAGATGGACAATACAGACTTCTTGCTTGTGTAGATGCTAGCAGTATGATATATGGAGCTGTTCTGTATATAGAGAACATTGATACTGGCCAAACAAATTTTTTATTAGCCAAAAACAGGCTGATAAACAGACAGTCTAATACTAAGTCCATCCCTTCCCTGGAGTTACAAGCCATTTGCTTGGGTGTGGAGTTGTTAATTGATTTGTATAAAGATTTAGGAGGGCCTGATTGCCTCGTTCCAATTGCAATAAAAAGTTTGGATTTGTACTCTGATAGTTTGGTAGCTCTTTCTTGGATCAATTCATATTCCTATAAACTGGATAAGATGCAGAAAAGGTCTGTATTTGTTCTTAACAGGCTACAGCAAATAGATAAGTTATGTGAAACGTTTCCTGTTAATTTTACTTTCATCACTGGAACTGCCAATCCTGGAGACTGCATAACAAGAACCTTGTCCTATAAACAGTTAATTAATACAAACTATTTTTCCGGACCTCAACCTGATATCCACCAGTCTATTGTCAGTCAAGATATTTTGAGAGTTACAGTTCCTAACCCTAGGGCTACCCTTGACTTCAAAGAGGAGAATGTTTTAAGTAATGTTTGTGCACAAGACCTTAGGGAGGACGTTGCTGAGCATCTAGTTTCTCCAAACAGATACTCTAGTTTCTCTCTCATGGTTAAAGTGCAAGCCAGGGTTGCCCAGTGTTTTGCCAAATGGAAAGCTACAGTTACAGCTAGAAAACTGAAGGTTCCCGTTGAATCTAATGATACAGGATTTTATGTGAAAGCTCTGAAGATGATCATATTGAAAGAACAAAAAATTCAGTTTCCTAGTGTGTTGGAGTATTTTGCATCCAATTCTAAACTTCTTAAGGATATACCTAATTTGGTAAGACAGTTGAATGTTTACCCAGATAAAGATGGAATTCTCAGAGTCAAAAGCAAGTTTGACAGGTGGAAAGGTAAACAGAGGTGTTGCTTCCCAATCTTGCTGTTTAACAGAAGTTCCTTGACAGAACTGATAATCAGGAGTCTTCATATAAAACTCAAGCATGCTGGTTATTATTCTGTTCTGAATGAGCTACGCAAGAAGTTCTGGATACCACAGTGTTTTTCAGCTGTTAAAAGAGTGGTTAAAGATTGTGTCATCTGTAAAAGGTACAAGGAGCATACCATTCGGTTAAATCAGTCCCCTTACCGGGAGTTTAGGATGGATCCTTCCCAGATTCCCTTCAGTTATGTATATATTGATTATTTTGGACCATATTTTGTAAAGCAACAGGGTAGTAAGGTGAAGGTTTGGATTCTGTGTATGAGCTGTATGTATACAAGGGCCATTAATTTGAAATTATGCTTGGATTTGACAGTCAAGGAATTTTTGAGATCATTCACTCTACATACCTTTGAACATGGTTTACCACAATTTGTAGTAAGCGATTTGGGGACACAACTTGTTGCCGGGGCTAATGTTATTGCAGATTTTTTAAAAGATCCTGATACTCAGTCATACTTTGAAGAAAATGGAATTAAACCTATTGAATTTGAAAATTATTACAAGGGTTGTAGCCAAATGGGTTCTTTAGTGGAAATTTGCATAAAAATGGTAAAACATCTAATTAACAAATCCATTAAAACAAATGTGTTAGACATAAGGGATATGGCCTTTCTTATATCTCAGGCAACTCATCTTATAAATCGTCGTCCCATTGCCTTTAAGGATGGTTTAAGGGATGTGCCTGATGAATCTGTACCTAGCCCAATAACTCCAGAAATTTTAATACATGGCTACGAGTTAACCTCTGTTAACATTATACCCGAATTGCAGTGTGATCCTGAATTAGATGGGGAGTATGACTTGAAAGATTCACCCTCAAGAATAATTGAGGACACTTACAGCAAGCTGAGGAAGGTAAGAGAGACCTTGATTAGAATTTATCATTCTGAATTTTTGACGACATTGATAAATCAAGCAGTTGATAAGACTGACAGATACAAGCCTGTTACCCATAAAATCATTGAAGCTGGAGACATTGTTTTGCTGAAGGATCCTCATACTAAGGCCTTAAATTATCCACTTGGGATTGTTAAGGGGGTGGTAAAGAATGACCTTGGAGAGGTGACCAATGCTCAGATTTTGAAAGGGAAGTCTGGTGAAGTTGTGAAAAGACATGTTACCAGCCTTATACCCTTGCTCAGGGATAAAGGTTGTATTAGTGGCATTGCTCCCTCTGTGAGACCAAAGAAAACTATAGCAGTGGACTCTAATTATAGGTATCCAAAGAGAGCAGCTGCCGTTGCTTCAGGATGAAGGACTAAGGAGATGCTCCTAGAATAAATCAAGAACTTCCTCAGATTTTCAAAGCCTAGAAAATCAGAGCCCCTTCCCTGGAGTGTTGGGAATTCTGTTTAATTAATGTTGATAATTAATGTTGTTCCTTTTGTTGTTGCTACAGTATTTGGTTAGCAAATCATATATTCCTTTGTTTATTAATTTTCTTTCTGGGTAAACCTGTGTTACCCAGTGATAACTTATGCATTATTATTATAAATAATGGTAGTTTACGCTTGAAGGGAAACCCAGCATATTGTATATTTTCGTTTTGACGGTAAATCCTTTGAAGCGTGAACTACTAAACAACCCTTTCGGAACTATCTGCTGGTGGTCTTGTTTTTTCCAGTAATACGAATTCTAAAGGAAACATCGCCAGCAGAGAGAGGAGAGTTGAAAGAAGGTTTTCGTACTGGACGGACGGTGGGATATTACAGGTGTTATTGTATCCAGAGTTGGTCGAAGTCATATAATGGAAGAGTAACAGATACTCGCTTTTCTCCGCCATCCTGCACAAGACTAGACCAGCCATAATCGTCGTGACATCAGGACACAATCTTCGCCAAATTTCGGAGGAATGGAATTGATAAGGTACGTCATTACGAAAGATATGCTGACTTCTAAGGTGATTCCCTGTCAATTTGTTTATCGTGTATAAATATTCCCTTGCTCGATTCCCAATTAATAAACCCTGTGGATTTTGTATTTAAACTATTCATAATTTATCACTGTTGTAACTTTGCGTGTTACCATATGAAAGTTTTTTGGATTAGAGGCAGTTTTTACTTAATTAGCCAATGTTATGTTATGTTTACTTTACGCCGAAGTTTTCGGATCATTGGGCCTTTCGTGGTTAGGTGGTTGCCACGTTAAATTTGAGGCAGAATAGGTAGGCTATATATTTTTCATTTCTCAGAATTCAATTTAATTGTAAAGTTAACTACTGAGTTTAGCGACTTGAGTGAAATAGCAGAGCTTGCGCTTTTACCTTAAACTCATTTTACTACAGTTATTGAATTGAGTGATTTAGCAAAACTTGCCTTTACCTTTTGAAAATAGTATTTCGTTTATGTCCTCAGGGTTTCTTGAAAAGCGAGGAGGGTAGGAGAAGGAAGACAGCATACCTGTAGTTACTTCTGACACAGGAAAATCCTTCTCTACGTCAACAAGCCCACCAGCAACCAGTTCAAAATTTAACTTCACATGGAAGTTCAACCTTTCATTAAAGTGAACATTTTTAATGGACTTGTTTTATTCCTTCCATCGTACAATTTTCAAGATGATTTGAAGTCTCGTGTAGATTTGTCAGTGGTAAAGAATAATTGCAAAGAATTTTACAAGATTCTGAGATCCAGGTTACCAAGATCTTGTATAATTGCATCTCAAATTGAAATCCGATTTTATGAAAGGAGAAATCGGTTTGATAGCCCATGCGTGGAAGAATTCAAGTTAATGAGGCGTTATCTCAATAAATTTATTAACAAGTTGAGTTTCAAGAATTACTTGTTCAGAGTAGAGGGTCCAGGTAGATTAGATAATAGAAGGTTATACAGGGACGCCGCACATTTAAACTCGGTTGGGTTAGATCTGCTCTATAGATTGATTTGTGATTGTCTGAAATATTGTTTTAATAGCAATCAGCAAAGATGTCAGAATTATCGCTTTTGATAAATTCTCGGAAATACATCCGCAGTCAAGTGGCTAAGAATGTCAATCGAATTGAAGATTGTAAATTGGGTTCAGAAGTTGAACGGCGATCACTTATCTCTAAATTTCATGGATTTGCTGAAGAGCTGAAGGTTTATAATTCTAAAATATTTAAGTTATTATGGGAAGAAGAGGAAGATGAATCCAAATTGAATATTGAATTTGAAGCTTGTGAGAGCTACTTGGATAAAATAAACTTTTTTATAGCTACCCTTGAGGCTACTAAAGATTCAGTTCCTCCCCATTCTGTACTTGAAGAAGCTAGAAGCCTTTTGAAAAGCCCTACAGCTCCTTTACCAGCATTTAAAAGTGTAGAGGGAGAAAATATAGAGAAATTTCTTTCTGAATTTGAAGAGGTTATTAAAACCTTCAAGTACACTCAGAGAGACAAATTACTGCTGCTGAAGCAACAAGTGTCAGGTCGTGCATCCATACTACTCGATTCACTTGAAACAGACAAACAGACATATGAAGATGCAAAATTAATTTTAAGGTCTGCTTTAGCATCCCCTAGGTTTCAGAAGTTTACGTTAATAAAACAGTTGACAGATATGAAAATGCCTTACCAAACTGATCCATTTGCGTACGTTGGTCAGATGAAAAATTTCATGGAATCTGTTAAGAGTTGAAAGAAGGTTTTCGTACTGGACGGACGGTGGGATATTACAGGTGTTATTGTATCCAGAGTTGGTCGAAGTCATATAATGGAAGAGTAACAGATACTCGCTTTTCTCCGCCATCCTGCACAAGACTAGACCAGCCATAATCGTCGTGACATCAGGACACAATCTTCGCCAAATTTCGGAGGAATGGAATTGATAAGGTACGTCATTACGAAAGATATGCTGACTTCTAAGGTGATTCCCTGTCAATTTGTTTATCGTGTATAAATATTCCCTTGCTCGATTCCCAATTAATAAACCCTGTGGATTTTGTATTTAAACTATTCATAATTTATCACTGTTGTAACTTTGCGTGTTACCATATGAAAGTTTTTTGGATTAGAGGCAGTTTTTACTTAATTAGCCAATGTTATGTTATGTTTACTTTACGCCGAAGTTTTCGGATCATTGGGCCTTTCGTGGTTAGGTGGTTGCCACGTTAAATTTGAGGCAGAATAGGTAGGCTATATATTTTTCATTTCTCAGAATTCAATTTAATTGTAAAGTTAACTACTGAGTTTAGCGACTTGAGTGAAATAGCAGAGCTTGCGCTTTTACCTTAAACTCATTTTACTACAGTTATTGAATTGAGTGATTTAGCAAAACTTGCCTTTACCTTTTGAAAATAGTATTTCGTTTATGTCCTCAGGGTTTCTTGAAAAGCGAGGAGGGTAGGAGAAGGAAGACAGCATACCTGTAGTTACTTCTGACACAGGAAAATCCTTCTCTACGTCAACAAGCCCACCAGCAACCAGTTCAAAATTTAACTTCACATGGAAGTTCAACCTTTCATTAAAGTGAACATTTTTAATGGACTTGTTTTATTCCTTCCATCGTACAATTTTCAAGATGGCGCCCAACGTGGGGCTCGAGTAAGAAATTTGGTTGCTGGTTGGTCTCGTTGAGTGTAGGATTGGCGGAGAGAATGACGAAAGTACGAGAATTTTCGAATTTATCAGTGTTGAAATTTTGTTTATAATTTAAGTTGTCCTTGAATTTTACCTAGTTTATATTTTGGTTTTGGTATTGTCATGAAACTGTCAATTCTAGGACATTCTTATGTTAGAGATTTGGAGCTTAGGGTTAATAGCTCAACAATTGTGATTGAACAGACATCTTTTGATGTTCAGTTTCTTGGTTTTCCTGGTGCCACATTTAATTATTTTTTGAATAATCTAGCTCTCCTAGAAGATGTTTTCACGTATAACCCCGATTATTTGTTGGTAAGTTTAGGAGGTAATGATTTGAAGTCTCGTGTAGATTTGTCAGTGGTAAAGAATAATTGCAAAGAATTTTACAAGATTCTGAGATCCAGGTTACCAAGATCTTGTATAATTGCATCTCAAATTGAAATCCGATTTTATGAAAGGAGAAATCGGTTTGATAGCCCATGCGTGGAAGAATTCAAGTTAATGAGGCGTTATCTCAATAAATTTATTAACAAGTTGAGTTTCAAGAATTACTTGTTCAGAGTAGAGGGTCCAGATAGATTAGATAATAGAAGGTTATACAGGGACGCCGTACATTTAAACTCTGTTGGGTTAGATCTGTTCTATAGATTGATTTGTGATTGTCTGAAATATTGTTTTAATAACAATCAGCAAAGATGTCGGAATTATCGCTTTTGATAAATTCTCGGAAATACATCCGCAGTCAAGTGACTAAGAATGTCAATCGAATTGAAGATTGTAAATTGGGTTCAGAAGTTGAACGGCGATCACTTATCTCTAAATTTCATGGATTTGCTGAAGAGCTCAAGGTTTATAATTCTAAAATAGCTAAGTTATTATGGGCAGAAGAGGAAGATGAATCAAAATTGAATATTGAATTTGAAGCTTGTGAGAGCTACTTGGATAAAATAAACTTTTTTATAGCTACCCTTGAGGCTACTAAAGATTCAGTTCCTCCTCATTCTGTACTTGAAGAAGCTAGAAGCCTTTTGAAAAGCCCTACAGCTCCTTTACCAGCATTTAAAAGTGTAGAGGGAGAAAATATAGAGAAATTTCTTTCTGAATTTGAAGAGGTTATTAAAACCTTCAAGTACACTCAGAGAGACAAATTACTGCTGCTGAAGCAACAAGTGTCAGGTCGTGCATCCATACTACTCGATTCACTTGAAACAGACAAACAGACATATGAAGATGCAAAATTAATTTTAAGGTCTGCTTTAGCATCCCCTAGGTTTCAGAAGTTTACGTTAATAAAACAGTTGACAGATATGAAAATGCCTTACCAAACAGATCCATTTGCGTACGTTGGTCAGATGAAAAATTTCATGGAATCTGTTAAGTTGTTGAAAATGGAAGTGGACGATTTTTTGAACTATTTCTTTTGGAATGGCATGAACAGCATCTTCCAATCTCAGCTAGTAAATATTACCAATAAGACGAGGCCCTCCCTTTCAGAAATTAATGATAACATTTTTGAAGCATGTGAACGATATGCCATAGCATCTCAGAAAATTTATACAAAAGTTAAGAAGTTTCCCAAAACTTCAGAGACGGTTAATCTAGCCTCTAATGTGAATGTTGAAGGGCAGCCTACTAAGGCGAAATGCTCTTTATGTGCTTATGACAGAGCAACTGATGATCACCAAGTTTTCAAGTGCCCGGTTTATAATAGTAATAAGGCAAAGGTGGATAAGCTGAAAGAGATAGGAGGTTGCCTTAAGTGTGCCAGTTCGTCTCATTCTGCGGGTTTGTGCAAATTTAGACTTCATAAGAAATGCAGAGGTTGTAATGGCTGGCATTTCACCTTTCTCTGCATTAAAAAAGATTCCCCAAAAGAGGAGGTAGTCAATGCTAGAAGTCTCAATAAAAAGTCCAATTTAGTTAATGAGAAATCTGAAAAGGTTTCCACGGGGGTAGTATTTTCAGTGGATGCTCTTCAGTGCTATGGTAATAGATCTGCTCTACCAACTTTTACTTGTCAGCTAGAGGACCATACCCAAATAAGAGGTTTGCAAGACTCGGGCTGTCAGTGTAATTTTATTACAGACAGAGCGGTTAAGAAGATTCCTTTCAAAGTTTTGAGGAGAAATGTGAGTCTTACTGTTAATGGTTTTAACTCTGCTAAATCATATAATACAAAGGTTGTGGAACTGAATTTAAAATTTGGTCAGGAAATTTGCAAGGTGGAGGCCCTATGTGTACCTTATATAAATATAAATTTGAAGTTGCCACATTTGTTCAGGGTGGCAAGCCATTTCTCTGCTAAGGGCTACACCCTTGCAGACAAACAGTTGCTAAATAAAGGGGATGAGTTAAATAGTATAGATTTCATCCTAGGCACTAACTCTGCTCACTGCACTATGGCGTCAACAGTTAGGTTTGGACAGGATAGTCCTTCAGTATACTTTCAAACTTCTTTTGGAGTGATGCTTCTTGGTAATGTTGACACAATGTTAAAAAATATACATTGCCTTCCTGATTTAAATGCAGTTGAAACTTCCATTACTTGCAAGTCTGATGTTGCTCAGTTGGATGTAGGCTTTCTTGATTCCATTGGCCTTGGATTAGGTAAATTTAATGATGAATCTATATTGGAGCATGAGGAAATGGTGGTAGAAGCTAATTTTCTAGTTTTAAATGAGAACGGGGGCATAAATGAGCAAGCACTACAAAGGGCCACCGAGCAAATGTTGGAATATGACTGCAAAAGGATCCTTAATTATGATAAGGAAGAGAATGAGACATCTGTGGAACTCAATAATTCTCTAGTAAGATATGCACTTAACAATGCCACTGTTAATGAGGATGGAAGAATAGCAATGCCTCTGCTATGGAACAGTAAGGTGTCCCACTTACTTGGTAAAAATTATAAACTAGCTGAAGCAGTGTTAAAGTCAAATTTAAAGAAGCTTTGCAAAAGGGAGATGCATCTGAAACTCATGGATGAAGTCATTAAAGAACAAGAAAATTTAGGAATAATTGAAAAGATCCCAAACCTTAAGCATTACCTAACTGAACATCCTGAACATAGTTTTTTACCCCACATGGGGGTGTTTAAACTTGATCGAGAGACTACAAAATGCAGAGTAGTATTTCTATCAAACATATTTGAGGCGGACCCTAGAAAACCCATGACAGTAAGCCATAACCAGGCAATTCATCCAGGACCGTCGTTAAACCAAAAGTTAAGTTCAGCCTTACTTCACTTACGATTTGGTTCGAAGATATTTTGCTTTGATCTCAAAAAAGCTTTTAATCAGATAGCACTTAGACCTTCAGATCAGAAAAAATTACTTTTTCTTTGGGTTAGAAGTGTGAAGAAGAAAGATTTTTCCTTAGTTGGTTACAAGAATCTTAGATTGAGTTTTGGTTTAAGATGTAGCCCAACAATTTTGATGTTGAGTCTTTATAAGATACTGGTTTTGGATGTGGAGGATGATACTCAAGAGGTAAAAAATATGAAGAAATTGCTTTATCAGTTGTTTTATATGGATAATGGAGCTTATACCTGCAAAAATTCGGATGCCTTGGAATGGGCCTATACTCGGCTAACAAATATATTTGCTCCTTATAGAATAGAATTGCAACAAATTGTCACCAATGATGGGCCACTTCAAGAAGTCATTGACTCACACTGGGATCAAAATACACTAACAGAAGTTAAACTTTTAGGTTTGAAATGGAATAGGGAGTTGGATACCCTTTCAACTTTCCCCATTGTTTTGGAAGCTTCGGCAAGTACGAAGAGGTCCATCCTCAAGTCCATTGCTTCAAACTTTGATTTGTATAATATCAATGGTCCAGTATTTAATAGGGCAAGGATATTTATGCATGGTTTACAGTGTGATAAGTCATTAGGATGGGATGATATTTTACCTGCGGAAAAGCTAAAAGAATGGAAATGCATTGCAAGGCAAGCTAATTCTACGCCTGAAATTGTTGTTCAAAGATTTGTTGGGGAAAGAGATGGACAATACAGACTTCTTGCTTGTGTAGATGCTAGCAGTATGATATATGGAGCTGTTCTGTATATAGAGAACATTGATACTGGCCAAACAAATTTTTTATTAGCCAAAAACAGGCTGATAAACAGACAGTCTAATACTAAGTCCATCCCTTCCCTGGAGTTACAAGCCATTTGCTTGGGTGTGGAGTTGTTAATTGATTTGTATAAAGATTTAGGAGGGCCTGATTGCCTCGTTCCAATTGCAATAAAAAGTTTGGATTTGTACTCTGATAGTTTGGTAGCTCTTTCTTGGATCAATTCATATTCCTATAAACTGGATAAGATGCAGAAAAGGTCTGTATTTGTTCTTAACAGGCTACAGCAAATAGATAAGTTATGTGAAACGTTTCCTGTTAATTTTACTTTCATCACTGGAACTGCCAATCCTGGAGACTGCATAACAAGAACCTTGTCCTATAAACAGTTAATTAATACAAACTATTTTTCCGGACCTCAACCTGATATCCACCAGTCTATTGTCAGTCAAGATATTTTGAGAGTTACAGTTCCTAACCCTAGGGCTACCCTTGACTTCAAAGAGGAGAATGTTTTAAGTAATGTTTGTGCACAAGACCTTAGGGAGGACGTTGCTGAGCATCTAGTTTCTCCAAACAGATACTCTAGTTTCTCTCTCATGGTTAAAGTGCAAGCCAGGGTTGCCCAGTGTTTTGCCAAATGGAAAGCTACAGTTACAGCTAGAAAACTGAAGGTTCCCGTTGAATCTAATGATACAGGATTTTATGTGAAAGCTCTGAAGATGATCATATTGAAAGAACAAAAAATTCAGTTTCCTAGTGTGTTGGAGTATTTTGCATCCAATTCTAAACTTCTTAAGGATATACCTAATTTGGTAAGACAGTTGAATGTTTACCCAGATAAAGATGGAATTCTCAGAGTCAAAAGCAAGTTTGACAGGTGGAAAGGTAAACAGAGGTGTTGCTTCCCAATCTTGCTGTTTAACAGAAGTTCCTTGACAGAACTGATAATCAGGAGTCTTCATATAAAACTCAAGCATGCTGGTTATTATTCTGTTCTGAATGAGCTACGCAAGAAGTTCTGGATACCACAGTGTTTTTCAGCTGTTAAAAGAGTGGTTAAAGATTGTGTCATCTGTAAAAGGTACAAGGAGCATACCATTCGGTTAAATCAGTCCCCTTACCGGGAGTTTAGGATGGATCCTTCCCAGATTCCCTTCAGTTATGTATATATTGATTATTTTGGACCATATTTTGTAAAGCAACAGGGTAGTAAGGTGAAGGTTTGGATTCTGTGTATGAGCTGTATGTATACAAGGGCCATTAATTTGAAATTATGCTTGGATTTGACAGTCAAGGAATTTTTGAGATCATTCACTCTACATACCTTTGAACATGGTTTACCACAATTTGTAGTAAGCGATTTGGGGACACAACTTGTTGCCGGGGCTAATGTTATTGCAGATTTTTTAAAAGATCCTGATACTCAGTCATACTTTGAAGAAAATGGAATTAAACCTATTGAATTTGAAAATTATTACAAGGGTTGTAGCCAAATGGGTTCTTTAGTGGAAATTTGCATAAAAATGGTAAAACATCTAATTAACAAATCCATTAAAACAAATGTGTTAGACATAAGGGATATGGCCTTTCTTATATCTCAGGCAACTCATCTTATAAATCGTCGTCCCATTGCCTTTAAGGATGGTTTAAGGGATGTGCCTGATGAATCTGTACCTAGCCCAATAACTCCAGAAATTTTAATACATGGCTACGAGTTAACCTCTGTTAACATTATACCCGAATTGCTGTGTGATCCTGAATTAGATGGGGAGTATGACTTGAAAGATTCACCCTCAAGAATAATTGAGGACACTTACAGCAAGCTGAGGAAGGTAAGAGAGACCTTGATTAGAATTTATCATTCTGAATTTTTGACGACATTGATAAATCAAGCAGTTGATAAGACTGACAGATACAAGCCTGTTACCCATAAAATCATTGAAGCTGGAGACATTGTTTTGCTGAAGGATCCTCATACTAAGGCCTTAAATTATCCACTTGGGATTGTTAAGGGGGTGGTAAAGAATGACCTTGGAGAGGTGACCAATGCTCAGATTTTGAAAGGGAAGTCTGGTGAAGTTGTGAAAAGACATGTTACCAGCCTTATACCCTTGCTCAGGGATAAAGGTTGTATTAGTGGCATTGCTCCCTCTGTGAGACCAAAGAAAACTATAGCAGTGGACTCTAATTATAGGTATCCAAAGAGAGCAGCTGCCGTTGCTTCAGGATGAAGGACTAAGGAGATGCTCCTAGAATAAATCAAGAACTTCCTCAGATTTTCAAAGCCTAGAAAATCAGAGCCCCTTCCCTGGAGTGTTGGGAATTCTGTTTAATTAATGTTGATAATTAATGTTGTTCCTTTTGTTGTTGCTACAGTATTTGGTTAGCAAATCATATATTCCTTTGTTTATTAATTTTCTTTCTGGGTAAACCTGTGTTACCCAGTGATAACTTATGCATTATTATTATAAATAATGGTAGTTTACGCTTGAAGGGAAACCCAGCATATTGTATATTTTCGTTTTGACGGTAAATCCTTTGAAGCGTGAACTACTAAACAACCCTTTCGGAACTATCTGCTGGTGGTCTTGTTTTTTCCAGTAATACGAATTCTAAAGGAAACATCGCCAGCAGAGAGAGGAGAGTTGAAAGAAGGTTTTCGTACTGGACGGACGGTGGGATATTACAGGTGTTATTGTATCCAGAGTTGGTCGAAGTCATATAATGGAAGAGTAACAGATACTCGCTTTTCTCCGCCATCCTGCACAAGACTAGACCAGCCATAATCGTCGTGACATCAGGACACAATCTTCGCCAAATTTCGGAGGAATGGAATTGATAAGGTACGTCATTACGAAAGATATGCTGACTTCTAAGGTGATTCCCTGTCAATTTGTTTATCGTGTATAAATATTCCCTTGCTCGATTCCCAATTAATAAACCCTGTGGATTTTGTATTTAAACTATTCATAATTTATCACTGTTGTAACTTTGCGTGTTACCATATGAAAGTTTTTTGGATTAGAGGCAGTTTTTACTTAATTAGCCAATGTTATGTTATGTTTACTTTACGCCGAAGTTTTCGGATCATTGGGCCTTTCGTGGTTAGGTGGTTGCCACGTTAAATTTGAGGCAGAATAGGTAGGCTATATATTTTTCATTTCTCAGAATTCAATTTAATTGTAAAGTTAACTACTGAGTTTAGCGACTTGAGTGAAATAGCAGAGCTTGCGCTTTTACCTTAAACTCATTTTACTACAGTTATTGAATTGAGTGATTTAGCAAAACTTGCCTTTACCTTTTGAAAATAGTATTTCGTTTATGTCCTCAGGGTTTCTTGAAAAGCGAGGAGGGTAGGAGAAGGAAGACAGCATACCTGTAGTTACTTCTGACACAGGAAAATCCTTCTCTACGTCAACAAGCCCACCAGCAACCAGTTCAAAATTTAACTTCACATGGAAGTTCAACCTTTCATTAAAGTGAACATTTTTAATGGACTTGTTTTATTCCTTCCATCGTACAATTTTCAAGATGATTTGAAGTCTCGTGTAGATTTGTCAGTGGTAAAGAATAATTGCAAAGAATTTTACAAGATTCTGAGATCCAGGTTACCAAGATCTTGTATAATTGCATCTCAAATTGAAATCCGATTTTATGAAAGGAGAAATCGGTTTGATAGCCCATGCGTGGAAGAATTCAAGTTAATGAGGCGTTATCTCAATAAATTTATTAACAAGTTGAGTTTCAAGAATTACTTGTTCAGAGTAGAGGGTCCAGGTAGATTAGATAATAGAAGGTTATACAGGGACGCCGCACATTTAAACTCGGTTGGGTTAGATCTGCTCTATAGATTGATTTGTGATTGTCTGAAATATTGTTTTAATAGCAATCAGCAAAGATGTCAGAATTATCGCTTTTGATAAATTCTCGGAAATACATCCGCAGTCAAGTGGCTAAGAATGTCAATCGAATTGAAGATTGTAAATTGGGTTCAGAAGTTGAACGGCGATCACTTATCTCTAAATTTCATGGATTTGCTGAAGAGCTGAAGGTTTATAATTCTAAAATATTTAAGTTATTATGGGAAGAAGAGGAAGATGAATCCAAATTGAATATTGAATTTGAAGCTTGTGAGAGCTACTTGGATAAAATAAACTTTTTTATAGCTACCCTTGAGGCTACTAAAGATTCAGTTCCTCCCCATTCTGTACTTGAAGAAGCTAGAAGCCTTTTGAAAAGCCCTACAGCTCCTTTACCAGCATTTAAAAGTGTAGAGGGAGAAAATATAGAGAAATTTCTTTCTGAATTTGAAGAGGTTATTAAAACCTTCAAGTACACTCAGAGAGACAAATTACTGCTGCTGAAGCAACAAGTGTCAGGTCGTGCATCCATACTACTCGATTCACTTGAAACAGACAAACAGACATATGAAGATGCAAAATTAATTTTAAGGTCTGCTTTAGCATCCCCTAGGTTTCAGAAGTTTACGTTAATAAAACAGTTGACAGATATGAAAATGCCTTACCAAACTGATCCATTTGCGTACGTTGGTCAGATGAAAAATTTCATGGAATCTGTTAAGAGTTGAAAGAAGGTTTTCGTACTGGACGGACGGTGGGATATTACAGGTGTTATTGTATCCAGAGTTGGTCGAAGTCATATAATGGAAGAGTAACAGATACTCGCTTTTCTCCGCCATCCTGCACAAGACTAGACCAGCCATAATCGTCGTGACATCAGGACACAATCTTCGCCAAATTTCGGAGGAATGGAATTGATAAGGTACGTCATTACGAAAGATATGCTGACTTCTAAGGTGATTCCCTGTCAATTTGTTTATCGTGTATAAATATTCCCTTGCTCGATTCCCAATTAATAAACCCTGTGGATTTTGTATTTAAACTATTCATAATTTATCACTGTTGTAACTTTGCGTGTTACCATATGAAAGTTTTTTGGATTAGAGGCAGTTTTTACTTAATTAGCCAATGTTATGTTATGTTTACTTTACGCCGAAGTTTTCGGATCATTGGGCCTTTCGTGGTTAGGTGGTTGCCACGTTAAATTTGAGGCAGAATAGGTAGGCTATATATTTTTCATTTCTCAGAATTCAATTTAATTGTAAAGTTAACTACTGAGTTTAGCGACTTGAGTGAAATAGCAGAGCTTGCGCTTTTACCTTAAACTCATTTTACTACAGTTATTGAATTGAGTGATTTAGCAAAACTTGCCTTTACCTTTTGAAAATAGTATTTCGTTTATGTCCTCAGGGTTTCTTGAAAAGCGAGGAGGGTAGGAGAAGGAAGACAGCATACCTGTAGTTACTTCTGACACAGGAAAATCCTTCTCTACGTCAACAAGCCCACCAGCAACCAGTTCAAAATTTAACTTCACATGGAAGTTCAACCTTTCATTAAAGTGAACATTTTTAATGGACTTGTTTTATTCCTTCCATCGTACAATTTTCAAGATGATTTGAAGTCTCGTGTAGATTTGTCAGTGGTAAAGAATAATTGCAAAGAATTTTACAAGATTCTGAGATCCAGGTTACCAAGATCTTGTATAATTGCATCTCAAATTGAAATCCGATTTTATGAAAGGAGAAATCGGTTTGATAGCCCATGCGTGGAAGAATTCAAGTTAATGAGGCGTTATCTCAATAAATTTATTAACAAGTTGAGTTTCAAGAATTACTTGTTCAGAGTAGAGGGTCCAGGTAGATTAGATAATAGAAGGTTATACAGGGACGCCGCACATTTAAACTCGGTTGGGTTAGATCTGCTCTATAGATTGATTTGTGATTGTCTGAAATATTGTTTTAATAGCAATCAGCAAAGATGTCAGAATTATCGCTTTTGATAAATTCTCGGAAATACATCCGCAGTCAAGTGGCTAAGAATGTCAATCGAATTGAAGATTGTAAATTGGGTTCAGAAGTTGAACGGCGATCACTTATCTCTAAATTTCATGGATTTGCTGAAGAGCTGAAGGTTTATAATTCTAAAATATTTAAGTTATTATGGGAAGAAGAGGAAGATGAATCCAAATTGAATATTGAATTTGAAGCTTGTGAGAGCTACTTGGATAAAATAAACTTTTTTATAGCTACCCTTGAGGCTACTAAAGATTCAGTTCCTCCCCATTCTGTACTTGAAGAAGCTAGAAGCCTTTTGAAAAGCCCTACAGCTCCTTTACCAGCATTTAAAAGTGTAGAGGGAGAAAATATAGAGAAATTTCTTTCTGAATTTGAAGAGGTTATTAAAACCTTCAAGTACACTCAGAGAGACAAATTACTGCTGCTGAAGCAACAAGTGTCAGGTCGTGCATCCATACTACTCGATTCACTTGAAACAGACAAACAGACATATGAAGATGCAAAATTAATTTTAAGGTCTGCTTTAGCATCCCCTAGGTTTCAGAAGTTTACGTTAATAAAACAGTTGACAGATATGAAAATGCCTTACCAAACTGATCCATTTGCGTACGTTGGTCAGATGAAAAATTTCATGGAATCTGTTAAGAGTTGAAAGAAGGTTTTCGTACTGGACGGACGGTGGGATATTACAGGTGTTATTGTATCCAGAGTTGGTCGAAGTCATATAATGGAAGAGTAACAGATACTCGCTTTTCTCCGCCATCCTGCACAAGACTAGACCAGCCATAATCGTCGTGACATCAGGACACAATCTTCGCCAAATTTCGGAGGAATGGAATTGATAAGGTACGTCATTACGAAAGATATGCTGACTTCTAAGGTGATTCCCTGTCAATTTGTTTATCGTGTATAAATATTCCCTTGCTCGATTCCCAATTAATAAACCCTGTGGATTTTGTATTTAAACTATTCATAATTTATCACTGTTGTAACTTTGCGTGTTACCATATGAAAGTTTTTTGGATTAGAGGCAGTTTTTACTTAATTAGCCAATGTTATGTTATGTTTACTTTACGCCGAAGTTTTCGGATCATTGGGCCTTTCGTGGTTAGGTGGTTGCCACGTTAAATTTGAGGCAGAATAGGTAGGCTATATATTTTTCATTTCTCAGAATTCAATTTAATTGTAAAGTTAACTACTGAGTTTAGCGACTTGAGTGAAATAGCAGAGCTTGCGCTTTTACCTTAAACTCATTTTACTACAGTTATTGAATTGAGTGATTTAGCAAAACTTGCCTTTACCTTTTGAAAATAGTATTTCGTTTGTCCTCAGGGTTTCTTGAAAAGCAAGGAGGGTAGGAGAAGGAAGACAGCATACCTGTAGTTACTTCTGACACAGGAAAATCCTTCTCTACGTCAACAAGCCCACCAGCAACCAGTTCAAAATTTAACTTCACATGGAAGTTCAACCTTTCATTAAAGTGAACATTTTTAATGGACTTGTTTTATTCCTTCCATCGTACAATTTTCAAGATGGCGCCCAACGTGGCGGAGAAAAGCGAGTATCTGTTACTCTTCCATTATATGACTTCGACCAACTCTGGATACAATAACACCTGTAATATCCCACCGTCCGTCCAGTACGAAAACCTTCTTTCAACTCTCCTCTCTCTGCTGGCGATGTTTCCTTTAGAATTCGTATTACTGGAAAAAACAAGACCACCAGCAGATAGTTCCGAAAGGGTTGTTTAGTAGTTCACGCTTCAAAGGATTTACCGTCAAAACGAAAATATACAATATGCTGGGTTTCCCTTCAAGCGTAAACTACCATTATTTATAATAATAATGCATAAGTTATCACTGGGTAACACAGGTTTACCCAGAAAGAAAATTAATAAACAAAGGAATATATGATTTGCTAACCAAATACTGTAGCAACAACAAAAGGAACAACATTAATTATCAACATTAATTAAACAGAATTCCCAACATCTTGAAAATTGTACGATGGAAGGAATAAAACAAGTCCATTAAAAATGTTCACTTTAATGAAAGGTTGAACTTCCATGTGAAGTTAAATTTTGAACTGGTTGCTGGTGGGCTTGTTGACGTAGAGAAGGATTTTCCTGTGTCAGAAGTGCAGGATGGCGGAGAAAAGCGAGTATCTGTTACTCTTCCATTATATGACTTCGACCAACTCTGGATACAATAACACCTGTAATATCCCACCGTCCGTCCAGTACGAAAACCTTCTTTCAACTCTCCTCTCTCTGCTGGCGAACTTCCATGTAATACGAATTATAAAGGAAACATCGCCAGCAGAGAGAAGCAGAGTTGAAAGAAGGTTTTCGTACTGGACGGACGGCTGGATATTACGGGAGTTAATTATATCCAGAGTTATCAGTCATATAATGGAGGAGTAACATAAACTCACTTTTCTCCGCCATCCTGCACAAGACTAGACCAGCCATAATCGTCGTGACATCAGGACACAATTTTGAAATTTTTCATTTATTGTTTTAGATTTTACGATAAATTCTGGCTTAAGATGTAGTATATAGGGGAATCATACACACCACATACCGGGCAAAACCCAAAGGATCTTTATCTCCTTTTGTGAAGTGGCTGAAAAAAAAAAAAATTCCAAATATATTTGTGACGTCACACGTATTCCCTAAACACCGATAAGGTACCAAGAATCACATCATTAAGATCTTGTCTCTTGTCATGTGAGGATGTAAGCCAATGGGAAAAAAATTAAAAATTCAACATAAACATGAATGTGAATATACTAACAGAATAAAGCAAACTGAAAACTATATACTAAAATTAAAATAAATTCCTACATGTTGGATGACGAGTACTACTCAATAAGCATGAGTCTGTGGTAGCGACATAATCAATACTTTTCCTTTGAAAAAAAAAAAAAAAAAAAAAAAAAGCCATTAGTTTTCCCATTATTTTTTCGAGAGTAATTATAACTGGAACGATAAGAAAAAGAATTACACTTAATTCAAAGTTACTTTTTAAGAGAAAGTATATTATTATTATTATCACTTGCTAGGCTACATCCCTATTTGGAAAGGCAGGATGCCTTAAGCCCAGGTGCTCCAACAGGGAAAATAGCCCAGTGAGGAAAGGAAAATTAAGGAAAATAAAATATTTCATTTAGAGTGACATTGAAAAAAAAAAATAGATAAACATAAAATGTTATTTACTTTCAAACAAAATTCCTTAGTTATCGAGAGTAAACAACGAGATATAAAACCCGCCTTAAAATGAACGACCTTGAGTAAAGACAAAATAAACAAACACGTTCAACAGACTATATCCAAGAGCATGTATAGCATCTCGAATTTCCCAACAAACACAATAATAGGAAATTGAGAATGGAACTGCCAAGGCGTGCACCATACAAAGGACACAATTAGAACTATTCCAAGCCTTCTCAACAGGACCAGCAGGACGACATACCAGGGATAGTATTCCGTCTGTGGCCATACAACAGAGCAAATAAATAAACACAGTTGTTGTTGTTGACCCATAGTTTCTAGGCCTAGAGTTTGTCTATCTCGGAGGGGCCATTGCGTAAACAAGGGAAAGTAACCATGGTTAGAATGACCGCAGTTAAGTGATAAGATTTCTATCCAGTGGTACAGCATTTCCCCCTACGCAAAGTGGAACACTGGGGTCTATGACTGTTGTCTAAGAAAGCTCCGGACAATCTTGAACGAACAAATGAACGAAGTGGAACTAAGATTAATAAAAACAAACAAGAAAGCTCAGATTAAATTAGTTAAATTTACATAATTGACCTGAACAAATAAAAACTAGTTGAATTTATAAACAATTGAACAACTGGCAACTAGTTAAATTTACATAACAAAAGTAATAAAAATACTATCTAAATTTATATAACTGACCTGATAAAAAGACTAGTTAAATTTACATGACAAAAGTAATAAAAAGACTATCTAAATTTATATAATTGACCTGATAAAAAGACTAGTTAAATTTACATAACTGACCTGAACGAATAAAAACTAGTTGAATTCATAAACTGAACTGAACGACTGGAAACTAGTTAAATTTACATAACTGAACTGATTGAGACTTTAAATTTATATAACTGACATGATCAAAAGACTAGTTAAACTTATATAACTGACCTGAACAAATAAGAAATAATTGAATTTATAAACTGACCTGACCGACCGAAAACTAGTTAGAATCACATAACTGAACTGATTAAGACTATTTCAATTTATATAACTGACAAGATAAAAAGACTAGTTAAACTTATATAACTGACCTGAACAAATAAGAAATAATTGAATTTATAAACTGACCTGACCGACCGAAAACTAGTTAGAATCACATAACTGAACTGATTAAGACTATTTCAATTTATATAACTGACAAGATAAAAAGACTAGTTAAACTTATATAACTGACCTGAACAAATAAGAAATAGTTGAATTTATAAACTGACCTGACCGACCGAAAACTAGTTAAAATTACATAACTGAGTTGATAAAAAGACTGGTTAAATTTACATAATTGACCTGATAAAAAAAGACTAGTTAAACTTACATAACTGACCTGAACAAATAAAAAAAATAGCGGAATTTAGAAACTGACCTGGCTGACCGAAAAGTAGTTAAAATTACATAACTGAGTTGATAAAGAGAATAGTTAAATTTACTTAACTGACCTGACCTTACGAAAAATAGTTGAATTTCCGTAATTGACTTGAACGAATGAAAACCTGTTAAACTTATATAACTAATTGGATGAACGAACGAAAACTAGTTAAATTTACGTAATTGGACTGAGCTAACAAAAGCTAGTTAAATCTACTAACTTGACCTGAACTAATGAAATCTTTTTAAATTTGCATAACTGACCTGTAAGAACAAAAACTATCATATTGCAGATGCATTACCTTTGTAGAAAGGATATTCATGTAAATTGAATAAGGACCTACTAGTATTTAGAACATTAAACATAATTAATATAAGGGCGACGAAGCCTCTTCCAATGATATCACAAGTATAAGGTATAGGATATTTCCACCACTTACAAATTGTGTTCATGATATTTAACATGAACAATTTTCAAATCATAACAATAATAAGTACTGCACAAAAATATTAGAGCAACTTCGCCATAAATATTAGAATTTCTCACAAGTAAAGAATACTACACAAACTTTAAAAAAGGGAGCATCTATTGCAGGTTGCTAAGCAAAAATATGCAACATAAAAATATATAAAATCGTCTATCACCTAAATCAGCATCATTCATCAGACGAGGAAAAATATTTCGATGATGGTACAAAGTTACTCAACCCCCCCCCCCCTCCCCAACGAAAGAGATGGGGCAGGGCACAACCTGCAGAAAAATCACCTTGTCTGGAAAAAAAAAAGAAAAAAAAAGAAAAAAAAAGTTATGCCTGCAGAAGCAAAAGCAAATTAACATGTGGCAAGCTGATACACCCGTTTAAGCTGACCAGTGCTGATCAACAGCATGTTCAGCATATTCTGAAATCGCAATGTGGGAGGCAATGTTCCCAGCCAATCATTTCCAGGCTCAAAAATTGTTGAACTAGGATATATCTCACTAAGTATAATTATGCATGAAAAGCAGTGGTGAGGAGGGCGAATTCTTCATGGCCATATTAGGACAACTTTTTTTTTTCTTTTTTTTTACTCCATATAAAACCAAAAACATGAATGCAAACAAAGTCTTTGAGATAAGTTTAGTGAAGCCTCATTTTCTAAATTTCATGTAGATACAAATATACAAGCACAAAAGACTAAAAAAAAAGTTCAACTATGTTTTTTTGCCTTACATAGATAAAAAAAAAAACTCACACACAGGGCTATAGGACAAGTTCAATAGTTCTTTTTTTATCGCATATAGACAGACAATAAACCTTATATAAATTAGACTGAACACACACAAAATGGCATTAAAACAGGTTCGCTTGGGAGGTTATCTTTACCTCATGCAGGAAAAAACCAACACACGCACGGAAGGCGATATGACAATTCAATAAAGGGATTTATACCTCATATAGAAACAAAAACATATAAAAAAACCACGAAGGGTCTTAGGAAGGTTTAAGATTTTCTTTTACCTTATATAGGCACGAAAAACAAAGTGCTTTGGGACCAATTTAATAAAGTGTTTTTTACTCTTTTACCTCATATACCGTAGACACTATACCACCTCAGTCTACTTTATCAGATAAGATCCAAGAAAGTAGACTGAGGTGGTATGGTCATGTCATGAGAGGAGATGAACAGTATACTGGGAGGAGAGTGATGGAAATGTAGGTACAGGGAACGAGAAGGAGAGGGAGACCAAAGCGAAGGTGGATGGACTGTATCAAGGATGACCTTCAATAAAGGGGATTTACCGGTGATGAAGTGTGGGACAGAGGTAGATGAAGAACGCTGGCCACTGAAGTGTGGGACAGAGGTAGATGGAGAACGCTGGCCAGAAACATCGACCCCACATAAAGGTGGGAAAAGATGCAGACAAAGAAGAAGACTGCAGACACTAAACATGAAAGGGCTTTGAGACAATTGAGACAAGTTAAAGTAAAGCTTCATTTTCTTACCTCATATGAACTAAAATAACATACACAACTACAAAGCTCTTTAAAGGTTTAAAGGCAGCTCATGAATGGCAGAGGCAAGGGACAGTGACATTGCCCTATCAAGCAGGACAATGCCCTAGAAATGGACCATATTACGTATGATCAGTGCCCAAGCCCTCTCTCCATCCAAGCTAGGACCAAAGCGGGGCCAGGCAATGACTACTGATGACACAGCAGATAGACCTATAGGCTTCCCCCAAGGCCCCATCCTTAGCCACCACAACAAGGACAAGATCAATAGTGATTTCCATATAGACACCAAACATGAATTTACTCAAAGGGGAAAGTTCAAATAAGTGTTTTACCTCATATAAGAACCAAATATCACACATAGAGGGGTTCAGGACTTGTTAAAAAAAATTAATAGGGACACAGAAACATACACAAAATGGGTTTTATATCTACATATAAAACAAGGTGCATTCTTTACCTTAGCTGCGACTAATAGAAAACCTTGCAATTTCCCTGTGACATTATAAGTTGAAAAGGGGTTGGAGAGAAACATGAAGGAAAGAAAGCAAAGACGGTGGTAATGTAGAGCTCAAATATCAATTCATAGAAAGAATCCTGGTTTCAATTCTCTCTCTCTCTCTCTCTCTCTCTCTCTCTCTCTCTCTCTCTCTCTCTCTCTCTCTCTCTCTCTCTCTCTCTCTCTCAGCGAAAGAACCAGTAATGGGTTAGTAATCAAGCTTCTATCGGTAGACTTAACTTTGAAACTTGGTAAATGTATCAAGATAGCTAAAGTCGTACCTCGCTCTCTCTCTCTCTCTCTCTCTCTCTCTCTCTCTCTCTCTCTCTCTCTCTCTCTCTCTCTCTCTCTCTCTCTCTCTGTGAAATTCTTCATCCCTAAATAAATACGATCTGACAGGTAAAAGACAAATTGATTTCTATAGAGGAAACCAGTGAAACCTGCAGCCAACATATACCACCTGAAGCTACAAACAAGAACGAGGGAAATAAATCAAATAAATAAATGAAAAAATAAATATAGCACAACGGAACAAAAGATGGGATCATTAAAATAAAGTTTAAAGAGCAACGTTCTCCAATTTAAGAAAATGAAATCTTACAAATGTGAACATTAATTATCTGGTTTATTGGGGTTTCAAGATTTAATAGTATGGGTTTTAATTAAATAGTTTAGTTTTCGTTACTGCCTTGTTGTTTTCTTTACCCTTTGTTCTTACTTAGGGTTATTGACTCTACTATATCCGACAGAATTAATTAAACAATTTTATATTTTTTACAAAAAAAGTAAATACTAAATAGTTACTTAGTAATACAGCAAAATAAACATGATAATAAAGTTTTCTTCATGAAATCTCGTAACATTCGTGATCTTAATAAAAAAAATCATTGCCATTTTATCTTATTGCTAAATCGTTAAAATATGAATATCATTAATACTCCTATAACCATAAAAAAAAATTGTTATAAAAATAGTAAAATGACCCTTGAAATAAAACAAATATTTGAGCTTGGATAAAGTAAAATACTGAACAAAAAATGGAACAGAAAACCTAAAATACTACGATAAGTAAACTGACACGAAGTCATTTAGCAAAACGTAAATTAATGCAACAGAGAAATCCTGGTTTTAAATATGCATTTAATTTCTATTTTACATATTTTATTCTCCTCGCATTTTACCGACCAATAAACTATCCAATTAAGATACAGCAGCGAGGGGTAATTGAGATCTTATTAAGGAAGAGTTCTACTTAGAATAATTTACTGGTATGAATATTTAGTTAGCTAGTGACCGCCAGGATAGCGACGATTGAAGAAGTAAGGGAAGTTGACGATTAGTGGTCAGGGAAAAAGAACTAAAATTACTCCCAGGTTCCCTGACACCTTGTGTCGTGTGGTAAGTGGGAATAGACACTTAAAAAGAATAATGTATATATATATATATATATATATATATATATATATATATATATATATATATATATATATATATATATAT
>NC_090737.1:18852182-18862182 GCF_036898095.1 Palaemon carinicauda
CAGGATTTCTCATCTCTTAAATCTTTCTGATTATTCCGATTAGCATTTTAATTCAGCCAATCAACATCTAGTCATTTCAACTGGCAGGCAATCTACATAAAGTAAGCATCAGTGAATTTGTAATCGTGAAATATTTATCAAATTTGAGCTAAATAAGCTCGGTGTTGGGGTCTTTAGGCCATTCAGTGTCCAAGTGCAACTGAGGGAAACCACACAATTTCACTATGAATTGAAAGAGGTTTAAAGGTCACTCATGAATGACCGACTTAAATACACATGATCAGAGTCCAATAATCCTCTCCATCAAGCTAAGGCCTGGGAGGGCAAGACAATGGCTGCTGATGACTTAGCAGATAGACCTTCCCAAATCCACATCACTATCTCACAGGGATGCAAGATTGCAGACTCTACTATAAACTATCGAACTTGAGCGGGTCTCGAACTCACGTTCAACAAACTGCTAGGCAGGAACTTTACCAATAGGCTACCACAAGATGATGAAAGAAAGGAAGTGGTAACGGGGGTAAATTAGATGGATACTTTTACACTTTATTTATTCTTTTTGTACATACATACAGTAAGAAGCCAATAGGGGTTATTCGCTGCTATGGCAAATATAACATAAGCAAGTACAGCTAAGGAATGATGGAATACTGCAAATACCCTTAAGTAAAGCCTACAGACCACCACGTGAGGTGCACTGACTCCACCGAGGGCACGACCCTCATTAGATTTGTATCCGAGATTAATGAAATTTAAGGCCAATGAGACCCGGCAAAGGGGTTCAGGCCTCGACCTTACCAATTGTTAATGTGAAATTCATGTTGAGAGCCTTGGTGTCTCATCTGCACATTCAGGGATTTCGAGGAAGCATTACGGACTAAAATAACATTCACAGTAATTATCAAAATGCTTTGATGCTCAAATAAAACTTTCATAAAATTTTATATAAAAAACAAATTGGATTTAAAGATGACTTCTCACCAGAGAAACCAAAATTATTATAATTCATTTAAAAATCCTGCTTTATGTCATTCTATAAAACAAGCGACATGTCATTTCTTGAGACCTTCATTGCCATTTATTCTTAACATTCATCCAATAGATTTTTATTGACAAATTTAGATTGATAATCAAAACATGAACAAAATGTGCCATATATCCATATATCTAAAGGAGTCAAAAGCAATTAACAAAGAAAAAAAAGGACAAATCAATCATATTGACCGAATTCTTAATGACTAAAAAATATAACACCAGAAAGAATCTGTTTCCAATAGTTAACACCATTTCCTCCACAGGAAAACCACTAATGAGCATTTGTAAAAGTATAAATAGGAAATATGCTTCAATCATTTTTTTTTTTCTTTTTTAATTTCTACTTGACCACCTACTAATCTTAAAAAAAGAAATATCCGGAGTCTCTCACTTGAATACCCGTTGAAATACTACCGCTAGAGAGTTATGGGGACCTTTGACTGGCCAGACAGTACTATATTGGATTCTTCTCTCTGGTTACGGTTCACTTTCCCTTTGCCTACACATCCACTGAATAGTCTGGCCAATTCTTTACAGATTCTCCTCAGTCCTCATACACATGACAACACTGAGATTACCAAACAAATTCCTCTTCACAAAAGGGGTTAACTACTGCACTGTAATTGTTCAGTGGCCACTTTCCTCTTGGTAAGGTTAGAAGAGACTCTTTAGCTATGGTAAGCAGCTCTTCTAGGAGAAGGACACTTAAAAATCAAACCATTGTTCTCAAGTCGCTGGTAGTGCCATAGCCTCTGTACCATACTTCCACTATGTTGGGTTAAGAGTTCTCTTGCTTGAGGGCACATTAGGGCACATTATTCTATTTTACTTTTCTTCTCTTGTTTTGTTACAATTTTTATAATTTATGTAGGAAATATTTATTTTAATGCTGTTACTGTTTTTAAAATACTTTATTTTTCCTTCTTTTCTTTCCTCAATGGGCTATTTTCCCTCTTCAAGCTTCTGGGCTTATAGCATCCTGCTTTTCCAACTAGGGTTGTAGCTCAGCAAGTAATAATAATAATAATAATACTGTTTTCTACTGACGTGAATATCTACAAGATCAATTTTAATAATCTCGCCTATATGATAAAGAACAATTGTCGGGCTCATATAAATATATATATATATATATATATATATATATATATATATATATATATATATATATTATAATATATATATATATATACATATATATATATACATATATATATATATATATATCATATATATATATATATATATATATATATATATATATGTATATATATATATATGTATATATATATATGTATATATATATATATATATATATATATATATATATATATATATATATATATATATATATATATATGTATATATATGCATATATATATTATATATATATATATATATATAATATATATATATATATATATATATATATATTTATATATATAAATATATATTATATAAATATATATATATATATATATATATATATATAGTATATATATATATATATATATATATATATTCGTAATTTATCTACCTAAATACTTATCCGTCCTTTTTGATGGGTCGCATACACTAATTTTCTTATAAAATGGATTTACGTTTTCAGTAAGGTGTTGGCTGCAGAAGAAACCGAGTTAAGACACGACTTGATCGCCAAAAGCAATGAAGAATCCAATATTGGAAGAAGATATCTAATCGATAAATATTATATTGGCAGGTCGCTGGTTTCTGGCATTCGTATAATAAGACCATGGCAATTATTTTCCCCACTAAAACTTTACTTCGGGAATTTCGAATAAACATATGAAGTATTCTTTGAAAACCATTTTACTAAGATATTTTTTTTTTTCATATCTTTACTTCGGAATTTCGAATGAAAATATGAAATATTCTTTGAAAAACTTTTTACTAAGATATTTCTTTTTTCATATCTTTACTTCGGAATTTCGAATAAAAATAAAAAGTATTCTTTGAAAAAGATCTTACTAGGATATTTTTTTTTTCATATCTTTACTTTGGAATTTCGAATGAAAATATAAAATGTTCTTTGAAAAAGATCTTACTAAGATATTTTTTTTTCCATATCTTTACTTCAGAATTTCGAATGAAAATATAAAACATTCTTTGAAAAACATCTTCCTAAGATATTTTTTTCATATCTTTACTTCGGCATTTAAAATAAAAATATAAATAGAATATTTTCAAAAATCTTTTTATATTTTTTTTATATCTTTACTTCAGAATTTCAAATAAAAATATAAATACAATATTTCTATAAAACTTTTATAAGGATTTTTTTCATATCTTTAGTTCGGAATTTAAAATAAAACTATAACGAAAATATTCTTTGAAAAACTATTTATAAAGATTTTTCCATATCCTAACTTCGGAATTTCGAAAAAAATATAAATAAAATATTCTTTGAAAAACCTTAATAAAATATATATTTCATATCTTTACTTCGGAAGAATATAAATACAATATTCCTTGAAAACCTTAATAAAGATTTTTCTATATCTTTGCTTCGAAATTTCAAATAAAAATAAAGAAAATACTCTTTGAAAAACATTAATAAAGATTTTTTTCATATCTTTACTTTAAAAATTTCAAATAAAATATAAATAGAATATTCATTAAGAAACCATTTATAAAGACTTTTTCTTAATAATTATAAGGGACTATGATGATTACTTCCTGTGATTACTTTTATTTTCCTAGAATTTAGACAAAATATTCATGTAAATATAAATTTTTCTCAAACGCAAAGTTCCTCAATATATTCTCACCTAAAACTGAATCAGCATTATGAGAGCGATATCAAACATAAGTATTCTAATTTTTAGCTTAATTTGTGTTATGTAATCAGTACGATTTTAAAGCCCAGAATTACATTTATATCAATGGTGATAAAAGGAATCAGGAATATGCTTGACCTTAGGTACAGCATATATTAATACAGAGAGAGAGAGAGAGAGAGAGAGGAGAGAGAGAGAGAGAGAGAGAGGAGAGAGAGAGAGAGAGAGAGAGAGAGAGAGAGAGAGAGAGTTTGGGGTAGGTGCCTAATACCAGTACATAAAAAGTGCTAAGTCTATAGAAGAGAGAGAGAGAGAGAGAAGAGAGAGAGGAGAGAGAGAGAGAGAGAGAGAGAGAGGAGAGAGAGAGAGAGAGAGAGTTTGGGGTAGGTGCCTAATACCAGTACATAAAAAGTGCTAAGTCTATAGAAAAGAGAGAGAGAGAGAGAGAGAGAGAGAGCAGAGAGAGAGAGAGATGAGAGAGAGGAGAGAGAGAGAGAGAGAGAGTTTGGGGTAGGTGCCTAATACCAGTACACTAAAAAGTGCTAAGTCTATAGAAAAGAGAGAGAGAGAGAGAGAGAGAGAGAGAGAGAGAGAGAGGAGAGAGAGAGAGAGAGAGAGAGAGAGAGAGAGAGATTTTTTTGCTTTAGGTATCTAATACCAGTACACAAAAAGTGTTAAGTCTATCGAAGAGAGAGAGAGAGAGAGGAAGAGCACCACTAGATTAACTTTAATACAAACAATTCATACACCAGCCAACTATATAGCTGGCCCCAAAAATTGATCTGTGTTTATAAGCACAAGTTTTTAAGTACATTTATTTGCAGGCATCAATATATAAAGTACCTCACGCATGTATATTTTATAGAAACATGACAACAGAGAGAGAGAGAGAGAGAGGAGAGAGAGAGAGAGAGAGAGAGAGAGAGAGAGGATATTACCCTAACATGAGTGGATCTGCAGGGCCTGTCTTATAAAGGAGTCATAAGCATGAGTAGTGTGGCAACTGCTTCTCTTGGAAGACAAACTATTCTCATCAAGTTGAGAGAGAATTATTTACGTCAACAAAGATACAGTAAATCACTAAATATCCCAAAATCATTTTGGGAGATGAAGTAATATATAATGTCACCCAACACCCAACCACTACCTTTTTCCTACACCCCACTGTCCCAGTCTACTGTAGTGTTTAAAAGATGGTGAAAAGATCAACCGTTAACCTAGTTTATTCCTCTGGGACGAACAAGCCAGATAGGTTAGGTTTGGTGGACGACATTGGCAGTGAGTTATGGAAGATACCAAATATAATTTAGTATGGCATTATCTAAAGAATGGGAAATACCCCCGAAGGTGCAAATAATGAGGAAAAACAAGAACTATTTCCTGCGCAAAAAGAAAAATCATACTATAAATTAAGGACTGGAACTGAAAACAAGCCTAAATTGTTGTGTTGAGTAATGACATGGAAAATGATAATTCAAGCTTTTCATGATAGCCCACTATCAGAAGAACTTCGATGAAAAAAAACCGTTCAATAAAACATCACAATATTATTACTGGATGAAAGGTTGTTTTAAAGGTTATTAACGAGTGAGATAAATTACAGAAATTCCAATAAACCAGCAATGCCAGCTCTGGACTGCATCCTGTTCCCGGTGTTGTTTGGAAATAGGTGGGGATGTACCTCATTTAACTACTTAAAATATCTAGAAATGAAAATCAATATATTAATAATTTCACTGACCATTTTAGAAAATGGTCTATTACTGAAGTAATACATTTTTAAATAAACTATTTAAAAAAATTACTGATTAACTACATCATAGATTTAGTTTTGAAATCAATACAAATCTTAAAATTGCTCCTTTTTCTTGTTTCATGATATTCCGAGAGCGGTAACTTCAAGCAAAACGGGGAATTTGCGACTAAAGGGAGAAAAATGTGGACCAGTCCTATAATTCCTCTGAAGGGAATACAGACGACTTTACTATAAGTTTTTACCACTAAGAATTCTGAACTGGGGGGAAATGGGCTGAGGCACAAGACCTAGGCCCAGATGGAGACATTAGGAGTAAGGTATGCTATCCAGTCAAACTCAAATATGCTTGACCGAGCCAGGTGGAGGAGTGCTGTCAGAAACATCGACCCCCACATAAAAGTGGAAAAAGATGCAGAGAAAAAGGATGATATATACATAAATACATATATAATGTATATACACATATAGACATAATCCTTATTTCCTTTACGTTAAATAAGGTCAACGCTGGAATTAAATCTCCGCTAACTTCCTATGTCCTGTCCCATGCTATTTATCCCCCTTGGAAGAAAGAAAGAAAAGATGTCTGGAAGAAAAGTAATCCGAGACATGAAAAATTAGAGCTTCGTCTCCTCATTAAGAGTTGGGGGAGTTCTCTCGCTTTTTTTTCCTCTTTGTTTTTCTCTCTATTCGACGTTCTTCTAATGAGGGAAATATAAAATGTATAAATAGCACTCTTCTCTCTCTCTCTCTCCTCTCTCGCTCCCTCTCTCTCTCTCTCTCTCTCTCTCTCTCTCTCTCTCTCTCAGCACTTGAACGCGAGCATCTGAGCGTGCTTAACTTCAAGAAAAACTGTTGGAGGAAGATGACTTCTAGAAAAACTGTTGGAGAAAGAGGACTTCAAGAAAACTGTTGGAGAAAGAGGACTTCAAGAAAAACTGTTGGAGGAAGATGACTTCTAGAAAACTGTTGGAGAAAGAGGACTTCAAGAAAACTGTTGGAGAAAGAGGATTTCAAGAAAACTGTTGGAGGAGGATGACTTCTAGAAAACTGTTGGAGGAAGATGACTTCAAAAAAACTGTTGGAGAAAGAGGACTTCAAGAAAAACTGTTGGAGAAAGAGGACTTCAAGAAAACTGTTGGAGGAAGATGACTTCTAGAAAACTGTTGGAAGCAGATGACTTCAAGAAAACTGTTGGATGAAAATGACTTCAAGAAAACTGTTGGAGGAAGACGACTTCAAGAAAGCTGTTGGAGGAAGATGTCTTCGAGATAACTGTTTGAGGAAGAGGACTTCATGAAAACTGTTGGGAGAAAGATGACTTCAAGAAAACTGTTGAAGGAAGATGACTTCTAGAAAACTGTTGGAGGAAGATGACTTCAATAAAACTGTTGGAGAAAGAGGACTTCAAGAAAACTGTTGGAGGAGGATGACATCTAGAAAACTGTTGGAGGAAGATGACTTCAAGAAAACTGTTAGAGAGAGAGGACCTCAAGAAAACTGTTGGAGAAAGATGACTTCAAGAAAACTGTTGGAGGAAGATGACTTCTAGAAAACTGTTGGAGGCAGATGACTTCAATAAAACTGTTGGATGAAAATGACTTCAAGAAAACTGTTGGAGGAAGGCGACCTCAAGAAAGCTGTTGGAGGAAGATGTCTTCGAGATAACTGTTTGAGGAAGAGGACTTCAAGAAAACTGTTGGAGAAAGAGGACTTCAAGAAAACTGTTGGAGGGAGATGACTTCTAGAAAACTGTTGGAGAAAGAGGACTTCAAGAAAACTGTTGGAGGAAGATGACTTCTAGAAAACTGTTGGAGGAAGATGACTTCAATAAAACTGTTGGAGAAAGAGGACTTCAAGAAAACTGTTGGAGGAGGATGACATCTAGAAAACTGTTGGAGGAAGATGACTTCAAGAAAACTGTTAGAGAGAGAGGACCTCAAGAAAACTGTTGGAGAAAGATGACTTCAAGAAAACTGTTGGAGGAAGATGACTTCTAGAAAACTGTTCGAGGCAGATGACTTCAAGAAAACTGTTGGATGAAAATGACTTCAAGAAAACTGTTGGAGGAAGGCGACTTCAAGAAAGCTGTTGGAGGAAGATGTCTTCGAGATAACTGTTTGAGGAAGAGGACTTCAAGAAAACTGTTGGAGAAAGAGCACTTCAAGAAAACTGTTGGAGGAAGATGACTTCTAGAAAACTGTTGGAGAAAGAGGACTTCAAGAAAACTGTTGGAGAAAGAGGACTTCAAAAAAAACTGTTGGAGAAAGAGGACTTCAAGAAAACTGTTGGAGGAAGATGACTTCAAGAAAACTGTTGGAGGAAGATGACTTCAAGAAAACTGTTGGAGGAAGATGACTTCTAGAAAACTGTTGGAGAAAGAGGACTTCAAGAAAACTGTTGGAGGAAGATGACTTCTAGAAAACTGTTGGAGGCAGATGACTTCAAGAAAACTGTTAGATGAAAATGACTTCAAGAAAACTGTTGGAGAAAGAGGACTTCAAGAAAACTGTTGGAGGAAGACGACTTCAAGAAAGTTGTTGGAGGAAGATGTCTTCGAGATAACTGTTTGAGGAAGAGGACTTCAAGAAAACTGTTGGAGGAAAATGACTTCGAGAAAACTGTTGGAGGAATATTACTTTAAGAAAACTGTCGGAGGAAGATGGCTTCACGAAAACTGTTGGAGGAAGATGACTTAAAGAAAACTGTTGGAGGAAGATGACTTTAAGAAAACTGTTGGAGGAAGATGAATTCAAGAACACTGTTGGAGGAAGACGACTTCAAGAAAACTGTTGGAGGAGGATGTCTTCGAGATAACTGTTTGAGGAAGGGGACTTCAAGAAAACTGTTGGAGGAAGAAGACTTCGAGAAAACTGTTGGAGGAATATTACTTTAAGAAAACTGTTGGAGGATAATGAAATTATTCAGCCAGCCAACGCGATCAGTCACGCACAATGAGGCGTCGCATATGGAGAATAATCTCTGAGATTACTGGTCTATCGTTATTACCGGTGCCATTTCATTAGCATATTATCTACCGGATTACCATATCTAATGGCTTCCTCTATATATTAGGGCAGGGAGCACGTCTCCCTCCGGTCTCGAGAGAACTCAATATTGGATCACTCTCTTGGCTTATTGGTCTTCAAGCCAAGTTTATTCTTAACGATTTCTATTTTACTAGTGATATCTTCTTTTACAAGTTTTCGTCAACAGATCCATTATTTTTATTTTAGGCACTATTTTTAAGTCACTTTTTTCCCTATTTTTCTGAAGGAAATGTGTCGTGCTATGACCAACACTTATTTTAGATGTCTTTTTTTCTAATTATGGATGTCAGTTATCAACTATATATTTCATTTGATAATCTTATTCTGTCACCTTCAAAATGCATTAGATGGAATTATGATATCTGTGCCATACTCTAAATCTAAACAATTCTATAACAATTTAGAATAATCGGTAATGGTGGCCCATAGCTCACATCTGAGAATCTGAAACAGGCTAGCAAATCGTTTTTCATTTGCTAAAACTATTGACGACTTCTTAATAAAAAAAAAAGAACATGTAGACGATTAACAATTTGAATAACAGAATACCTCAATATAACAACAAAATGAAGAACTTTTTTACATTTGAATGATTTTTGGGAATTTGTTTTGCAAGACATTGATTTGAGGCTGATTCACACTGCACCGTCACGTTACGTCACGTCACGTCGTCTTGTCACGTCACGTAATGTCACGTCAAATCACATCACGTCACCGTTCCGTCAAAATTTCTTAGTTCTGAATAAATGGACGTGTTCATACTAAACCATCACAGCACGGATTCTTTCCAAGAATATTTTGACGTGACGTGATGTGGCGTGACAGTGGAGTGTGAATCAGCATTAATACGTATTGCAAGAAATCTTTACGTGAAGATAGAATACAGTAAATTTTCTTAAGAGTTCTAATCACTTCATTATTTGCAACAGGTGGGGCAAGCTGTGGATAGAAAATAGAACAAAGAAAAATGCAATTGCAAATATTGTTACAAAACGTAATTGCAAATATGGTTACAAAATCAAATTATAAATAGGTTTAAAATTTTATTGCAAATACGGTCACGAAGACCAATTGCAAATATGGTTACTCAGAAATTCTTCTGTCAGTACTTTTCCAAGAACTCACTACTTTTCCGAGAACTTCAGGACAAAAATGGAGCTTTTAGTAAGGGGAAACACAGTCAGATGCTCTTCTATTTTTCCACGATAATAAAAACAGCCATATAAACTAGTGCTTAAAGAAAAAAAAAAAACCTCATGGGCAATAATGAATATAAGACCCCCAAAAAACTTTTGGGAACTCAAGAATAAAAGTATGGTGGGCGTAAAAAAAAAAAATAAGTATTAGGGGAGAGAAAC
>NC_090737.1:18867182-18889682 GCF_036898095.1 Palaemon carinicauda
TATCCTCTAAAAATGTGACAACAAAAACTTGGTGTAAAATTAGTATGAAACTTTGTGTACTGCACAAAATTACAATTCTTTATACAACATCCTACACGCAAACAACTATACATATATATACATACATACATACATACATACAATATATATATATATATATATATATATATATATATATATATATATATAATTATATATATATATTTACACACACACATATATATATATATATATATATATATATATATATATATATATATATATATATATATATATATATTCGCATGCATATACATCACTAACAATCGTGAATCTAATATATTTAAATATCATTCGCAAATGGCATTTAATATCGAATTCAACCCTGGTAATAAATAGCCACTGGAAATGCCTTCATGATAAATGCTTCTGACTGGGAAAGGACTCGAACCTATGCGCCTATGACTCGAAACAATACCAGCAGTAGACTACCAATTGAACTATCAAAATAGATATGAGTTAATTTCAAGTCGTGTCGAACTCAGGAGTCTGTTCTTATACCTGAAATCAACCCATCTCCACTACAATAGCTGGTTATTAATGAGTTTGCAACACATGGTTATATAATATAGATATATATATATATATATATATATATATATATATATATATATATATATATATATATATATATATATGTGTGTGTGTGTGTGTGTGTGTGTGTGTATATATACATACATACAGAGAGAGAGAGAGAGAGAGAGAGAGAGAGAGAGAGAGAGAGAGAGAGAGAGAGAGAGAGAGAGAGCGTAATTAACTTTCTATTTTGTTATTTGATAACCTCAATGTCGAACCTTGAATTGCAATATATTTCATGTACATAAAAGTTTTTTATGAACGAAAATTTTATGTGAACATTTGTCCGAGTATCAAAAGTGCATTGTTCTGTTGTTCAGTAAATATTGTGTAACGTGTAACAATAACAAATTCTATGCAGTTAACGGTCGCCTCCAATTTGACACATTCATGAATTTTCCTAAGATTCTTCAAAAACCTCATTTTCTTTCCTTTCTGTAACCAAGATTGCAATTAAAAAAATCTCTGACCAAACTGTTATAGTATCAGACTGTTTCCTTTATATCTCATTTGACACATATTCCCCTCTCCTTATTAAAAGACAAGACATTCCAAAACCACTTCCTCTTCCGTAGGACATAGAAAAACCACCTGAGATTAGGTTAAGCTTGGTTGGTTTGGTTAGCTGCAATTACATGTCGAAACTACCCGAAGCTCTGTTACGGAGAGCTCGACTTTAGATTCTAGTCTACCAAGAAGAACCAAATGTCTTCCTATTAACTCAACTTGGGATATGTCCCTTGTTCTCAGCAATAGCATATGGGAGACTATTATATTTATAATCCTAGTGTATTTCCCACTGTAAAACATATTTTGTGTAACAAATATAAGTGAGATATTTCTATGACGTCCATTAGTAAAGCCATCCATAACGACCTCCCTTAACAAAGACTATTCATTTATTGTCATTTTAAAAAGTCATTTACATTTTGAGACTCATTCATTTGAGACAAGGCAGTTCCCATTGAAGTTTACAATCACATAATAAGTCCCACAGTTGAAATAAAGACATGGTGTCATTTCATATGCCAAATATTCAAATGTTTCCCTAAACCTCTGAATTTTACACTTTGCCCCCATGGAACCAGCTGATCAAGTCTAGTAAAATCTAAAGGCAAAAAGTTTCTTTACAAATAAGTATATACATAAATATTTACATTATCATTACTATTACTATATAAGTTACAACCAAAGTTGGAAAAACAGGACGCTTAGGCGCTAGGGCTCCAACAGGGAAAATAGCCCAGTGAGGAAAGAAAATAGAAAAACAGATAGAATAGTGTGCCTGAGTGTATCCTAAAGCATGAGAACTTTAATCCAAGGCAGTGGAAGACCATGGAACTGAGGCTAGGGCACTACCCAAGGTAAGACAACAATGATTTGATTTTTAAGCGTCATGCTCCTTGAGAGCTAAAGAGTCTCTTCTACCCTTACCAAGTGGAAAGTAGTCACTGAACAAGTACATTGTAGTAGTTAACCCCATGAGCGAATTATAGGAACTAAGATTTGAATATCATAAGTTTATTAAGAACAAGTGCTTGCAAAAGAGATATCCATAGTGGGTTGTGGTGGCCGATGTGGTAACGTTCCTGACTGATAAACGCCAGACTAGGGTTGGAGTCCGGCTCAAACTCGTTGGTTTCTTTGGTCGCTGCAACCTCACCATCTTTGTGAGCGAAGTAAAGGGGGGTTAGGGGGAGCCTATAGGTCTATCTGCTGAGTCATCAGTAGCCATTGCATGGCCCTCCTTGATCCTAGCTTAGGTGAAGAGGGGGCTTGGGCGCTGATCATATGTATAAACAGTCAGTCTCTAGGGCATTGTCCTGCTTGATAGGGCAATGTCACTGTCCCTTGCCTCTGCCATTCATGAGCGGTCTTTTAAACCTTTAAACAGGTGTGCATAACTTATCCCAGAGGTAAGGGAGCCAAGGTAAAAAAAGTACAATATAATATAAATGTTTTCGAACTGTCCCTAAACTCCTTAAATGCAATGCACTCTTGTTTCCTCTTGAGATATTTAAACCTAAAGGAAAAGGTATACGAATATGTTAACCGACAAGTCTTGCGTAAAAATTAAAATCAAGTTTATTCGGTTCTGTCAAGGAAATCGGTGATGGCGGTTAGTTGAATTATTATTTCCCAGTTATTACAGTTGAGGCATCTACAGAGGTGTAACAGCTACGACTAAAAAGAACCGATTTTCCCATTCTTTCCGGCATTGACTCAATGATACACTAAATTAGGAACATAGAACTTAAAAGTTTTATTTTCGTGGGACACGTTCTGTAACTATATATATGCATTTACAATATAAATATATATATATATATATATATATATATATATATATATATATATATATATATATATATATATACACACACACATATATATATATATATATATATATATATATATATATATACATATATATATAATATATATATATATATTATTTATATATATATTTATATATATATGTTTGTGTGTATATATATATATATATATATATATATATATATATATATATATATATATATATATATATATATATATATATATATATATATATATATATGATAGTAGTATGACCAACTGAATCTTTTCGGAGATTGGGCAGGAGTTAGCTGCAAAAGGCCACAGGATAAGTGCAAACACTTGCTTAGTAGTAACTTATATGAATGGTTACAAAACTTCACTATTCAACTCTGAATGAAAAAAAAAATGGTCTACGTCGGTATCTTTTGATTTTGAAAAAATTCAAAGCAAAATGAGACTTCAATCAATTATTGCTAGATCTGAAATCCTACTAAAGTAAACTATTACAGATTTACAAATAAAAATTATATAAACTTTCTGCTTTAACTCCTGCAGTCATAAGCAAAGTTGCCCGATGGGTGTCTTAAAATCCCCAAAACTATGATAAAAAAATCCCCAAAACAACCCAAAAATCTCTGAAACAATCCAAAAAATCCCCATTTCCACAAATATATATTCTTCTGATCATGTACACTTTGCTAATATATAAATTACTCACTATACTTCATATACGTGCAAGTAAACTAATTGCAATAATATAGAGGTTTACTCATCTTTGTTTCTTTTTCATAGATATATGTACAGAATATCCCCATCGGACACCAAAAATCCCCAAACCTGGAGATAAATCCCCATATCTGGCAACATTGGTCGTAAGTGTCATGCCCGGTAAAAATTCTCTCTCTCTCTCTCTCTGAGACATCCAAAATCCTTGTAACTCTCTCTCTCTCTCTCTCTCTCTCTCTCTCTCTCTCTCTCTCTCTCTCTCTCTCTCTCTCTCTCTCTCTCTCAAACTGCTGTCCTTGAAATTCCTGAGTCCAGGAGTGACAAAGCTGAATACAAGCATCCACTCGAAAAAAAGGTAAAAAAATTATTCGTACTCTGTTCCCCCGAGCGATACGTGAGTTTGTTAGTTTGTTTGTTCCAAAACAACCATACGTGTTGCCAAATCATTCATCATAATGCAAAATATTTTCTCTCGCTTTCGATTTCATACATCTTGAGTAGGAGTTTAATCTAATTTTTTTAATTAAGAAAAAAAAAATTAATAACAGATGGAGGCAACAATTTATTAATAAAGATAAAAAGTAACAGATGAATATGAATATGTGTATATATATATATATATATATATATATATATATATATATATATATATATATATATATATATATATATATATATATATACAGTATATATATATATATATATATATATATATATATATATATATATATATATATATATATATATATATATATATATCTGTATATATAATATATAATATATATACTGTATATATACAGTATATATATATATATACATTATATATATATGTATATATATATATATATATATATATATATATATATATACAGTATATATATATATATATATATATATATATATATATATATATATATATATATATATATACACACAAATACACACATACAATATATAAATTGTGAAAGCTTAGGTATTACTTTTAATCAATCAATATGTTCCCCAATTAGCATAAGAAAGGTACATAATAAAGATCCCCCCGCAAAAAAAGAAAAAATTGCAATCCTTTTTGCATGTTTGGTTGAGATTCATAAAAACTTTAGACCGTAACTTCCGACGGATATAACAAATTACTAAGGCATATTTTCCCCTCCCCCTCTTAGAGTATCATTCCCTGTCCCCTTCATCAAGGTCAAATTCAAGTATCCTAATGTGCAGTTCCTTTATGAATTCAGTTATACATCACGGCACATTTACAAGGTAACAGATACAACAGTTTATGTGAGAAAAGAAGATATTTACTAAATGGTATAATGTTAATAGTGACAAATTAATTTTATGGGTAAAACTTACTACAGTGAAATATGGAACAATGCAGCATTATACAGCAGTTATGGGAACAAATAAAACTTTTGTCCCGTGCCATACCTACATTGTAGAGTTGCCAGATATCTATAAAAGTGGGAAAAGATGCAGACAAAGAAGATGATATATAAAACAGTTCTTTAAATCTAGAAGGGCAACTCGGTAGAGAGCATGCCTTCACCACGCCAAGGAGTCTTTCTTGGCTCATAACTCCCCTGCGCACTTATGCTTCGATGTAGTTTTTTTTTTTTTTTTTAAATCTATTGGATTTTTTCTTGGGTCAAATCCCGCATGTTCACCAAATTTCGTTGAAAGTGTTTCAGTACTTTTAGCGTAATGTTGTTCACAAACAGAAAATAAAATAACAAAAGACTTTTCATTTACTTAACATTGTGATTATTTTCAAAGTACTGCTGCGTACCTTCACTTTGATGTGCTTTATCCAAAATGTTACAGATTCATCCTTGGGTCATACCAAGATTGACAACCAAGTTTGATCAAAATCGGTACATTAGTTGTTTTTGTGTGTAAAGTTGCACACAAAGAAACAAATAAATAAATAAATAAACTTAGAAATATACGGAAGGGTTGAATATATTGTATATATACCCTTCGCAAAGTCATTAATTTTCGCAAAGGCAATGAATTGCAAACCTATTACCCGAAGAAACATGTTCTCGTATTTAACAGACATCAATTACCAAAGTTGTTGCTAAGCCATTATCATTTTATTTCTTTTCTATCCCATTTCTATTTTGATATTACCAATAAGGATTACTTATTAGGGTCGAATTATGCACCTCTATTCTGATGGCACAAAGGTATAACGTTTTTATACTAGACTTCTAATATGATAAAGGTATTTTTGAATCAACTAATTAATCAATTAAAATCAATCAATCCACCATTCAACCAACCCAAACAACTATAGTCCATTTCTTTTAGCGATGCATATTTGCACCGACTTGCGGCGGTGCCCCTTTAGCTCGGAAAAGTTTCCTGATCGCTGATTGGTTGGAATTATCTTGTCCAACCAATCAGCGATCCGGAAACTTTTCCGAGCTAAAAGAGCACCGCTGCGAGTCGGTGCAAATATGCATCGCTAAAAGAAATGGACTATAGATGATCCACAATCACAGGAGGAAAATATCAACGTCATTAGATCTGTAATAACAACAACTTGTTAAACAGTACCCACAATCTGTAAGGAAAATGATCACCGACCAAATACATCCATATTGTTGGTATAGGTACGATTAGGGAGGATTATATTTAGAAATTAAAGAATCTCTATAAGTGTGCCTACCCACAATAATATTGTGTATATATTAAACAATTTACATATGAATAACTATATAGTATATTACGCAAACATATGCAAGTTTTTGTATGTATGCATGTATCTAACTATTTATAAATAAATAAATATATACTGTATATATATATATATATATATATATATATATATATATATATATATATATATATATATATATTATACAGGATATAAGTACGTGTGTATACTTATACATACAAACAAACACACACACACACACACACACACACACACACATATATATATATATATATATATATATATATATATATATATATATATATATATATATATATATATATGAACATTTTTACATGCGCGCGCATTATGTGTATACATATATTATGTATATATACAATAAATATATATATATATATATATATATATATATATATATATTATATATATATATATATATATACCTCATAACAACAGCAGCACGTAATAACCTAAAAACAAAATCTTGAAATCTAAACTTCAAAATCTTCACAATTCAACCTCTACAAAAACACCATATAAAAATAGACCACGATTCCCGAAACCTTAAAATATGGACAATAGTATTTCCTCATTATAATGACCTACCAGAGTAGAGTAAATAATGTCATTTTTAAAAGGACATATGGTGGGATGGACTCATTGTGTTTCCAAGGGAAAGACTGGCCAGGCTTGGTTGCATTTTAAGTTGGGGATGGAGATGAAGAATGGGAAGAGGAAGGAGAAAGAGAAAAGGGAAAGAGGAAAGAGAAAAGGGAAAGAGGAAAGAGAAACGGGAAAGAGGAAAGAGAAACGGGGAAGAAGAAAGAGAAACCGGGAAGGAGGAGGGGAAGACAAAGGGGAAATGTGGAAGGGGAAAACGATGAAGAGAGGGAAGACACAGGGGGATGGGAAGAGGAAAGAGAAACGGGGAAAGGAGAGGGGAAGACAAAGGGGAAATGTGGAGGGGGAAAACGATGAAGAGAGGGCAGACACAGGGGGATGGGAAAAGGAAGAGGAAAGAGAAACGGGGAAGGAGGAGGGGAAGACCAAGGGGAAATTTGGAGGGGGAAAACGAAGAAGAGAAGGAAGGGATAGGGGGATGAGAAGAGGAAGAGGAGAGAGAAACAGGGAAGGAGGAGGGGAAGACAAAGGGGAAATTTGGAGGGGGAAAAGGAAGAAGAGAGGGAAGGGACAAGGGGATGGGAAGAGGAAAGAAACAAGGAAGGGGGAGGGGGAAAACGAAGAGGAGATGGAAGGGACAGGGGGATGGGAAGAGGAAGAGGAAAGAGAAACGGGGAAGGAGAAAGAAAAACGGGGAAGGAGGAGGGGAAGACAAAGGGGAAATGTGGAAGGGGAGAACGATGAAGAGAGGGAAGACACAGGGGGATGGGAAGAGGAAAGAGAAACGGGGAAAGGAGAGGGGAAGACAAAGGGGAAATGTGGAGGGGGAAAACGATGAAGAGAGAGAAGACACAGGGGGATGGGAAAAGGAAGAGGAAAGAGAAACGGGGAAGGAGGAGGGGAAGACCAAGGGGAAATTTGGAGGGGGAAAACGAAGAAGAGAAGGAAGGGATAGGGGGATGGGAAGAGGAAGAGGAGAGAGAAACGGGGAAGGAGGAGGGGAAGACAAAGGGGAAATTTGGAGGGGGAAAAGGAAGAAGAGAGGGAAGGGACAAGGGGATGGGAAGAGGAAATAAACAAGGAAGGGGGAGGGGGAAAACGAAGAGGAGATGGAAGGGACAGGGGGATGGGAAGAGGAAAGAGAAACGGGGAAGGAGAAAGAAAAACGGGGAAGGGGGAGGGGAAGACGAGGGGGAAATGTGGAGGGGGAAAACGAAAAAGAGAAGGAAGGGACAGGGGGATAGGAAGAGAAAGGGGAAAGGGACAGGAGGGATGAGGAACAGGAAGTCAAAAGGGGGAAGAGAAAGGGGAGGCGGATGAGGAAGGGGAAAGGCAAGGAGCAGGGAGATGTGGAAGGGGAAGAAAAAGGGGATGGGGAAAGGGAAGAGGAAGGGGAATGGGAAGAGGAGGGGGAACAGAAAGGGGACTGGGAAAGAAAAGGTAAACGGGGCATGGGTATGGGGAAGATAAAGGGGATGGGGAAGATTGATTGATTGATTGATTGATTTGAGGTTTTCTGGCATCCTTACATCTAAGGGGATGGGGAAGAGGAAAAGTGCAGAGGGAATGGAGAAGGGGAAGAGAAAAGGGAAGGTGTTGGGGATAGGAAAAGACCCGGGTGGATTGGGGAAAGAGAACAGGGACAGGGGAAGGGGGCAGAGACAGAAAATATACAGGGGAAGAGGAATGGACAGGGAGAAGAGAGAAACGGGGAAGGGGATGCTCTTCAGGCGCCCCCCCCCCCCATTAGTCATGATTCCTAAAATAATGCAAAACGAAACTTTATTACTTTCGAGCAGAGAGAAGGACCGAATTCAATTTACTCCGACCTGAACTTCGTGTGCAGAAACCCAACTACGGCGAATACGAACATTAGCTAACCGAATTAGCGTTTATGGCCCAGAAGAAGAAACCGGGGAAATTCGGGAGGACTCAAACGGCCCGGATGGAGGAAAAGTTAAAAAAAAAGAACATGTGGTCAAAACGCTAAAACCTTTCCGAGGTAAAAGGATGAAATCATTTTCTATACAGATCGTGTTCAGCTTAGAAAACTATATCGATACTATTGTATTTTGAAGCCTTACAGTAATTTATAGGTACTTACTAAGCTAGAAAAAATACATTGAAAAAATACTGCTCAGTGATAATTTCTTTACATACAATAATCTCCTTTACTCAAAGGAAAATTCTTTAACATTAACCTGATAATACAAACAGTCAAAAATATTAACTGAAAAACATTAAATTTTATAACTCCGGATGGGAAGGGGGAAAGAAAAACGGGGAAGGGGAGGGGAACACGAAGGGGAAATGTGGAGGGGGAAAACGCAGAGGAGAGGGAAAGGACAGGGGGATGGGAAGAGAAAGGGTAAAGGGACAGGAGGGTTGAGGAACAGGAAGTGAAAAGGGGGAAGAGAAAGGGGAAGTGGATGAGGAAGGGGAAAGGCAAGGGGCAGGGGTGTGTGGAAGGGGAACAGAAAGGGGATTGGGAAAGAAAGGTAAAAGAGGTAAAGGTATGGGGAAGATAAAGGGGATGGGGAAGATTGATTGATCTGGCATCCTTACATCTAAGGGGATGGGGAAGAGGAAAAGTGCAGAGGGAATGGAGAAGGGGAAGAGAAAAGGGAAGGGGTTGGGGTAAGGTAAGGACCAGGGTGAATTGGGGAAAGGGAAAAGGGCAGGGGAAGGGAGCAGAGACAGAAAATATACAGGGGAAGAGGAATGGACAGGGAGAAGAGAGAAACGGGAAAGGGGATGCTCTATATGGTCCCCCCCCCCCATTAGTCATGATTCCTAAAATAATGCAAAACGAAACTTTATTACTTTCGAGCAGAGAGAAGGACCGAATTCAATTTACTCCGACCTGAACTTCGTGTGCAGAAACCCAACTACGGCGAATACGAACATTAGCTAACCGAATTAGCGTTTATGGCCCAGAAGAAGAAACCGGGGAAATTCGGGAGGACTCAAACGGCCCGGATGGAGGAAAAGTTAAAAAAAAAGAACATGTGGTCAAAACGCTAAAACCTTTCCGAGGTAAAAGGATGAAATCATTTTCTATACAGATCACGTTCTGCTTAGAAAACTGTATCGATACTATTGTATTTTGAAGCCTTACAGTAATTTATAGGTACTAAGCTATAAAAAATACATTTAAAAATACTGCTCAGTGATAAAATTTTTTATATACAATAATCTCCATTACTCAAAGGGAAATTTTATAACATTCACCTAATACTAACAAACAGCCAAAAATATTAACTGGAAAACAAAATTTTATAATTAAGGATTTCCCCTTAAATAATTGTATCAATAAGGAACGCTCTTTACAATAGTGAATGTTAAGAAACGAATAGAATTGATCAGTTTGTTTAAAATAAGTAGACTATAAGCCGGCAAAAGATTACCAAACTATTCTTCTTCTCTCAAGGGGTTAACTACTGCACTCTAATTTCAGTGGCTACTTTCCTCTTGGTAAGGGTAAAAGAGACTCTTCAGCTATGGTAAGCAGCTCTTCTAGGAGTAGGACACTCCAAAATCAAACCATTGTTCTCTAGTCTTGGGTAGTGCCATAGCCTCTGTACCATGGTATTCCACTGCCTTGGGTTAGAGTTCTCTTGCTTGAGAGTACACTTGGGCACACTGTTGTATCTAGTTTCTCTTCCTCTTGTTTTGTTATAGTTTTTAAAATTTATATAGGAAATATTCATTTTAATGTTGTTACTGTTCTTAGAATGTTTTATTTTTCCTTATTTCCTTTCCTCACTGCCACTGGGCTATTTTCCCTGTTGGAGCCTCTGGGCTTATAGCATCCTACTTTTCCAACTAGGGTTGTAGCTTAGCATTTGATAATAATAATGATAAGGGCCCTTGCGGTTGTGTATAAATGGTAAGAAATTTGATGTTGACACTCATGAACTCATTTCCACCTTAGAGACGAGCGAGTAAAGTTTTGAGTATGAATGATATAGACGAGATATACAGTATAGAATGAAGAGCCTTATTCTTTATACCTTGATATAAACTGCATTATGTGACCCAAGACGCTACGATCTAAAAATTCTAATCTAAAAGTAAGCACTGTGATTCTCTCTCTCTCTCTCTCTCTCTCTCTCTCTCTCTCTCTCTCTCTCTCTCCTCTCTCTCTCTCTCTCTCTCTCTCTCTCTGTATGTATGTGTGTGTGTGTGTGGCTAACAAACCGAAAACCGAGATGTAATCAATAGAGAAGCTTCAGAATGGGGAGTTGTTACAGGCAGAGTACCTCAAGGATCCGTCCTTGGCCCATTGCTATTTCTGATCTACATAAACAACATAGGTTTAGGATTAACTATACTCAATTCTTTTAATGAGGCGCATTTGCACGGACTCGCAGCTGTGTCCTGCTATCTGTTTGGTTAGAATTATCTTGTCCAACCAATCAGAGAGCAGGAAACATTTCCGAGCTAAAAGGGCACCCCGGCGAGTCGGTGCAAATCTGCCTCACAAAAAATAATTGACTATAGTAGAATAGCCAAATTTCCCGACGATACTAAACTAGGCATAAATGCTGCTAACTCAAAAGACGTAGAAGCCGTAAGAGAGGATCTAATGAAGAAAGGAGAAGGGGCCAGAAAATGACAAATACTTTTTAACTGTGGGAAATGTAAAGTCATGCACATAGGTTATAGTAACCCACAATCAGATTACTCACTGCTCGGACCAGGAAGATCTTCGTCCCATTATAAGCAAGGATTTGAAATTCACCGGAGCTTATAAGATGAAAAGAAGCACAAAAACTAATCGGTTACATAGAGACAATTCAAATACAGAAACCAAGACACTGTACTACAGTTGTACACATCACTAGTAAGACCCCATCTAGAATACGGAGTCCAATTTTGGGCTCCAAGTATTCAGAAGGATATAGATAGACTGAAAGCAATACAAGCTAGGGATACCAAACTAGTTCCAACACTAAGGCAATTGGGATATTGACGGAAGATGGAAAGTTTGAATTTAATTGTTTTACAAAATCGACGAAGAAGGGGACATTAATAGAGGCATTTAAAATTCTAGAAGGAATAACAAATATAGATTACAACAATCTGTTCTCGTTTAACACAAATCAGTCCAGAGGTAACGGATACAAACTGAAATTGAAAAGATACACCACCACTCAATGTAGCAATTTCTTTACATACAAAATAGCAAATAGTTGGAATAGACTTCCTGCGGATGTAATAAACAGTAGCACGGTAAACGAGTTCAAGAATAGTTAGACAAGATCATAAGAACTAAATGCTTAAACTAAATCGCTCTACCAAAGAGAAAATGGAGTCTCCGCGGATGGACTAAAAAATCTGACATCCAAAATCCTTGTAACTCTCTCTCTCTCTCTCTCTCTCTCTCTCTCTCTCTCTCTCTCTCTCTCTCTCTCTCTCTCTCTCTCTCTCTTTCTCTCTCTCTCTCTCTCTCTCTCCTCTCTCCTCTCTCTCTCTCTCTCTCTCTCTCTCTCTCGAGCATAAAATTTTCTCCCCATAAGTAATAAATCTAAAAAAAAAAAAATACCGTTACATTTTACTTACATAAAATGACTAATGATGGAGTAAAGAGAAAAAGAAATCCAAGATTGTGTCCTCTTCAAGAAAAGAAAAGGTCTTGCCAGCTCACTCGTTAAGGGAACCAGCTCCCTGAGAGGAAAACAAAAACTTAAAGATAAATGAAGACCAAAGCGAAATTCGGTGCGAAAAGCACGAGGAAGGAAAGATTAACAACGGACTGATTTTTCCAGTTCACCAACATAAAACAAGGAACCTGGGAAGAGTAGCCTTGAAAGTTCTACGTTGCTACAGGAAAATATGAGATAAAAACGCTAAAGAAACGATAGAGAGGTAGTTGAATAAAATTAAGATAATGTAGAGAGAGAGAGAGAGAGAGAGAGAGAGAGAGAGAGAGAGAGAGAGAGAGAGAGAGAGAGAGAGAGAGAGAGATGGCAATGAAATGCAGCTTTTTTTATTACTGATTTTTTAAATAATCTTTTTCACTTATTTTTATATAGAATGATATATTGTTAATTTATTCTCATAATTTATTTATTTCCTTATTTCCTTTCCTCACTGGGCTACTTTTCCCTGTTGGAGCCCTTGGGCTTATAGCAACTTGCTTTTCCAACTAGGGTTGTAGCTTGGCTAGTAATAATAATAATAATAATAATAATAATAATAATAATAATAATAATAATAATAATAATAATAAAACTAACGCAAACGATGCTAATGTAGAAAGAGAAATAAATATTGATATATAAATATCACAGATGTTATCACTAAACAGGAAATGTAACTTCATTCATAGAACATAACATTTATTGGATATCTCAATCATAATGCAGAACTATAGAAGGAGAGAATACCCCTCGATTTTGGTGATATTTGGGCCACGAAAAACGATAGGAAATGCCCTTAATGTGTTCATTATATGTCAAAGGTTTTGCCAATAAGTGAATTGCCAATTTTGTTAATTGGATATTGTCTTGAAACAAGTCAAGAACATTGTTTTAAAACAAACCAAGATTATGGCCACAAAACAAGCAAAGACCATTGTTTTAAAACGAGCAAAGATCGTTGTCCTAAAACAAGAAAAGATCATTATCTTAAAACAAGCAAAGAACGTTGTCTTAAAACAAGCAAAAATCACTGTCTTAAACAAGCAAAGATCGTTGTTTTAAAACATGCCAAGATCGATGTCTTTAAGCAAGCTGAAATCATTATCATAAAACAACCAAAGACCATTGTCTCAAAACAAGCAAATATCACTGCCTTAAAACAAGCAAAGATCATTGTCTTAAAACAAGTTAAGATCATTGCCTTAAACCAAGCAAAGATCATTGCCTTAAACCAACCTAAGATCATTGCTTTCAAACAAGCAAAGATAATTGCCTTAAACCAAGCGAACATTAATGCCTTAAAGCAAGCTAAGATCATTGTCTGAATATATGCTAAGACTATTGTCTCAAAACAGGCAAAGATCATTGTCATAAAACAATCTAAGTCAAGGCAAGCTAGTGTGTTTCATGAGAAAAGACCAGAGTTAAGGAAAAGTAGACGAGAAATACGAGACCAAAAAAAAAAAAAAATAAATAAATAAATAAATAAATAAATAAAATAAATAAATAAATTAAATTAAATTATGATTGTGGAATATGAACCAAAAGGCCAGGAACTACGGCCCGGGAGGCTATTCAGCAACTAAGAACAAAATGGGAAATCCTTGCCAGTTGAAGTACGATGGCTTTATAGCAAGAAGGAAGATAAGAAGATAAAATGTGAGAACAGCCATCGGCCAATAAAATGTTGCAATACCTTTAAGTAATGTCAAGAGTTCTAATTTTAAGGTGCACTGGCGGCACTAAACCCCCTACGAGGTAAAAAGATAAGTTACATGAGGATACAAAAACAAAAATGATCACGACAATATTAAAACAACGAAAAGAAAATCTATAAGAATGTAAAAACTTTCGAACTCTTGAAGAACGCCGAGTAAAGGCAGGGAAAAAAGAACTCTGGACAGACAATTTCTTTCCTCAAAGCAGTATTATCTCTGACGCTAAAGATTTACACGAAAGAGAAACTGTAATAACGACGCCTTCTTCGCAAATGGCTGAGCAAGGGCATGCTGAGGCTGACAAGACGATTACTAGCTTGGAGAGAGAGAGAGAGAGAGAGAGAGAGAGAGAGAGAGAGAGAGAGAGAGAGACTCCTAAAACAAGGATGGACCCATGTGTAGAAGGGACGAACAAATATTCGTCGGTTAATCTTTCCCCTGTCGACTCGTTGAGAAAATGTAAAATTGTAAATATATAAACATGTGTCTTGTCGATTTTTACAGATACTGAGAATAGAATTCCTACAAAGATTCGTTGAATAAAAAAAAGGATGAACATGTGTCTTGTCAATCTTTACAGATACTGAGATTACAGTTTCCTACAAAGATTCATCAAATAAAAAAGGGATGAGCAGAAGCTACAATGTAACTATTCCAGTTACCATTAGGTAAAGTTACGACGTCGGACAAGGAGGCTTTATTTGAGAGAGAGAGAGAGAGAGAGAGAGAGAGAGAGAGAGAGAGAGAGAGAGAGAGAGAGAGAGAGAGAGAGAGAGAGAGAGAGAGAGTTATCATAAAAAAGAAAGGAAGAAAGACGAGAAGTATTTCCTTAATTATTTGACAGATGACCCTGGTATCAGACCTGACGGTATCAGAACAGGATAAAGATTCCTTCCAATTTCTAACTCAAGATGTTTATGATCTCTTTCACTTAATAGTGGGGAAATATATTGAAAATATATGCATCTATACGGGGAATGTATTCATTAAAAAGGAAATTAATTAGCCAAGATCAACAGAATAAAGCAAAAGAAAGAAAAATGATCAGAGGAGACTAAAAAAAACCAAGAACTCTGTCCATAAGATAAGAATTGAATGAAATACACAAGATTTTAATCACAAAAAGACAAATTCGAGAAAAGCACGATTACTTTCTCCTCGTCTTCCTTGAAGTCCCACCTGAACCAGATCCCTGTGAATAGACTTTAATTTCACTCTTAATTAAACTTACCTTTTGTAGAAGAAAAGCTAGAATTCAGATGGCATCTGGGAGGGGACTGACAGAGGAGAGGTGGTGGGGAGGTGGTGCCAGGTACGAGTGAGGGATAAAGAGGGGGGCAGGTAGTGCAGGTGGGAAAGAGGGGAAAAGTAGTGCAGGTGGGAAAGAAGGGATAAAGAAGGGGGAGATGGTACCAGGTGGGAAAAAGGATAAAGAGGGGGGAGATGGTACCAGGTGAACGAGAGGGATAAAGAGGGGGCAGGTTGTGCAGGTGGAGGAGAGGGATATACAGGTGGTACAGGTGGGGGAGGGATAAAGATGGGGCAGGTGGTGCATGGGGGAGAGAGGGATTAAGAGGGAAGAGATGGTACCAGGTGGGTGAGAGGGATAATGGGGGGGGGAAAGGTGGTGCAGATGGGAGAGATGGATAAAGAGGGGGCAGGCGGTATCAGGTGAGAGAGAGGGGTAAAGAGGGGACAGATGGTATCAGGTGGAAAATAGGGATACAGAGTGGGGCAGGTGGTGTCAGGTGGAAGAGAGGGATAAAGAGGGGGCAGATGGTATCAGGTGGAAGAAAGGGATAAAGAGGTGACAGATGGTATCAGTTGAAGAGAGGGATAAAGAGTGGGGCAGATGGTATCAGGTGGAAGAGAGGAATAGAGGGAGCAGGTGGTATAAGGTGGAAGAGAGGGATAAACAGGAGACAGGTGGTATCCTGTGGAACCGAGGGAAAAAGAGTGGGGCAGGTGGTGTCAGGTGGAAGAGAGGGATAAAGAGAGGGGCAGGTGGTATCAGGTGGAAGAGAGGGATAAAGAGTAGGGCAGGTGGTATCAGGTGGAAGAGAGGGATAGAGAGGGGGCAGATGGTATCAGGTGGAAGAGAGGAATAAAGAGGGAAATAGGTGGCAGATATCAGATGGAAGAGAGAGATAAATGGGGCACATGGTATCAGGTGGAAGAGAGGGATAAAGAGTGGGGCAGGTGGTATCATGTGGAAGAGAGGGATAGAGAGGGGGCAGATGGTATCATGTGGAAGAGAGGGATAAAAACGGGACAGGTGGTATCAGGTGGAAGAGAGGGATAAAGAGTGGGGCAGGTGGTATCAGGTGGAAGAGAGGGATAAAGGGGGCATATGTTATCAGGTGGAAGAGAGGGATAGAGGTGACAGATGGTATCATATGGAAGAGAGGGATATGGAGAGGGCAGATGGTATCAGGTGGAAGAGAGTGATAAAGGGGGCAGATGATATCAGGCGGAAGAGAGGGATAAAGAGGGGGCAGATGGTATCAGGTGGAAGAGAGGGATGACGAGGGGACAGATGGTATCAGGTGGAAGAGAGGGATAAAGAGGGGGCAGATGGTATCAGTTGAAGAGAGGGATAAAGAGTGGGGCAGGTGGTATCAGGTTGAAGAGAGGGATAAAGTGGCGGGCAGGTGGCATCAGGCGGAAGAGAGGGATAAAGAGGGGGCAGATGGTATCAGGTGGAAGAGAGGGATGATGAGGGGACAGATGGTATCAGGTGGAAAAGAGGGATAAAGAGTGGGGCAGGTGGTATCAGGTGGAAGAGAGGGATGACGAGGGGACAGATGGTAACAGGTGGAAGAGAGGGATAAAGAGTGGGGCAGGTGGTATCAGGTGGAAGAGAGGGATAAAGAGGGGGCAGGTGGTATCAGTTGAAGAGAGGGATAAAGTGGCGGGCAGGTGGTATCAGGTGGAAGGGGGGGATAAAGAGGGGAAGAGCATGTGGTATCAAGTGGATTAGAGGGATAAAGAGGGGGCAGGTGGTATCAGGTGGAAAAAGGGATAAAGAGGGGGCAGGTGGTATCAGGCGGAAGAGAGGGATAAAGAGTGGGGGAGATGGTATCAGGTGGAAGAAAGGGATAAAGAGGGGGTGGGTGGTATTAGGTGGAAGAGAGGGATAAAGAAGGGGGGGGGGGTTATCAGGTGGAAGAAAGGTGGGCTCCGAAGAGAAAGCCATACGAGATGGCTAGCACATAATGAATTAACTTGCAAAGTAGGAATACGATTAAGCAATCGCCAGAAAGGACTACCATTCGTCCTAAGGACGGACTTGCAAAGAAGCTTGATTTATGATGACTGGGTTGCACATCCATACGTACAAACAAGCCTTAGGAAGTATAATAAACACTTAAGCACATCAACAATGCTGCAAAACTGCAAATGCATCAATGAATTCTCCTTTGTATATGCGAGTCTGCACGGTACCGTCAAGGTCACGGCGTTTGACCTTCAAAAACCCGTCACCAGGATGATGGAAGGGGAAGGAGGGAGGAGGAAGGAGGGGGAGAGGGATGGTGATTGGGGGAGGGAGGAAGGAACAAGCTAAGGAAGAGGGAGTTGCTTCTGCCTCTCGGCACGGTCTCCTCCAACACCTCCTCTCCTTCCCTCATCCTACCTTATCCTTCTGGCCCTCCTGCCTCTGCCATCCCACCTCCTTCCTCTTCCCGTTGCCATTCCTCCTCCTCCTCCTCGACGAGACGGCGCAACTACTAACCCTCGAAACATTCCTTACGCCTCTCCTTACCGGTGAACAGGATCCCCATCCTTGGATGTACTAAAATACGCACTTCCATCGACATAGCTATTCTTGATCTTCTGAACATCTTAAAAAATATATACTTTTCTCATAAGTAAATTCATTTAATTATCTACCAATAATCTAATTAATCCATACATAACGGACTTCATGCTCAAATATTTGCCTTAGGTATTTCATAATTATATAAACAGAGGGGCAAAAAAAAAGGAAAAAAAAAAAAGAAAAAAAAAAGTATTGATCCAGCATTCCAAAGCGGAAGGACAGGGTAAAGTTGCACAACCCCTACGATGTAAAATCCTGCAAAACTATTAAACACAATAACTGAAGAAGCGAATGGAAATCTTACGTTTATGTTTTTACACATAATTGAAGAGTACATTGAAGCAATCTATAATGTTTTGGGCATGGATGCAAACTTGAAAAAATGTCTCGTATAATTTAAAAGGGTCCTAGCATTGATGTACACTCGAACAGCCACCTTACACAGTCTAGACTTTTCTTTTTAATATTGACAAACTTAAAAATGTCTTCCACATGATCTAAAAGTTTTATTAGCAACAAACTTTAATCGTATCTCACATTATTCTAAGCGGTATAGAGTATTGAGCAAATTTGAGAGATCTTAACACAACATAATTATGATGTAATCGATTTAATACAAATTTGAAGTGTCTCGTACATATCTGATATTAACAAATACTTAACAGATATCTTACGCATAATCTCAAGCATATTTAGAAAAAAAAAAATTTGAAAATTATCTTCCAAAAATGTAAAACCACCTTTCAATAATCATATTTATAGTTTATGTAGGAAATATTTATTTTAATGTTACTGTTCTTAAAATATTTTATTTTTCCTTGTTTCCTTTCCTCACTGGGCTATTTTCCCTGTTGGGCCCTTGGGCTTATAGCATCCAGCTTTACCAACTAGGGTTGTAGCTTAGCAAGTCATAATAAAAAATAACAATTTACAAAGAAAGACTTCAAACAATTGGATATTGATGACAAACCTACGGCGCATTATAATAAACAACGAGGCTTGGCTATTGTTCTTTAGGCAACTGGAGACGAAACACTGGTTCCATTTCTAATAATTATCACCATCCTGAGTAAGGTAATGGAAGCTTGGAAGTGATTTCAATATTAGTTAAAACTAATTAACACGCGTTAAGCCAGGCTGATACTTGCACGAATTTGTGGCACGCATTGTCACGACTCGAGTCGTGAATTGGCGTGAACTCGTCGTGAACTGGTGTGAAGTGTTCGTAAACCCGTTGTGACATCGTGTCATGTCGTGACAAGAATTTTAAAATGTTCAAAATTTTGGTCACAACAAAATTTCGTGACCGGGTCGTGAACTATGCGCTAACTATTCGTGAACTTGTCGGGACGATGCAGGAAGTGCACAAACTATGCGTGAACTCGTCGTAAACTCGTTGTGCCAGTTCGTGTCAATGTGAACAGGTCAGCTGTGATTCTGAGGTAATTTTTGTTTTTTTTTTATTTTCCAGTTCGTGCCACAAAATGTCACGACTTGCCACGACAAATTCGTGGCAAAAAGTTGTGCAAGTGTCAGGGTACCTTTACTCACTTGGCAGAGTTCGATGTGTTATGCTATGGAGCCACGTTATCACGCTGCCTTAGGAACATAAAGGTATTTATTTGTTTAATAATTAGTGTTTATTAATTTTCGGTTGACACATGGGGCCTTCATTCTATGAACTTCTGTTCCTCAAATATATAGTTTTATTTTAATATATTGATATAATAAAAAATAACGATAATAATGCAAGTTCATTAGTCTTGAAAAGACCAACTTATCTTTTTCCTTGGCTTATTCTCATTTCTATATGGGGTCCTTTCTCACTCGAAGTCCTCCCGTACACGGTCCCTCCATCTCCTTTTTGTTCTTTTTCTACCTTGATCTTCAATTTCCAATTTCACCCGTTAAGATACTACCGCAAGAGAGTTATTGGGTCCTTTAACTGGTCAGACAGTACTACATAGGATCCTTCTCTCTGTTTACGGTTCATTTTCAATTTCCCTACAGATACAGGGAATAGTCTGGATTATTCTTTACATATTCTTCCTGTCCTCATACACCTGACAACACTGAGATTACCAAACAATTCTTCCTCGCTCAAGGGGTTAACTACTGCAGAGTAATTGTTCAGTGGGTACTTTCCTCTTGGTAAGGGTAGAAGAGACTCTTCAGCTATGGTAAGCAGCCCTCCTAGGAGAAGGGCACTCCAAAATCAAACCATTGTTCTCTGGTCTTGGACAGTGTCATAGCCTCTGTACCATTGTCTTTCACTCTCTTGGGGTAGAGTTCTCTTGCTTGAGGGTACACTCGGGCACACTAATCTATCTTATTTCTCTTCCTCTTATTTCGTTGAAGTTTTTATAGTTTATAAATGAAATATATATTTTAATGTTGTTACTGTTCTTAAAATATTTTATCTTAATTGTTAATTAATTCTCTTATTTCCTTGTTTCCTTTCCTCACTGGGCTATTTTCCCTGATGGAGCATCTTGCTTTTCCCACTAGGGTTGTAGCTTATTATGTAATAATAATAATAATAATAATAATAATAATAATAATAATAATAATAGGTCTTCCCACATGGTCCTCCTCCATCCTCAGTAGATGTCCATACCATCTCAATCTTCCTTCTTGCACTTTCTTTAATATTTCCAAAACCTTTGTTGATCATCTGATGTAGTCATTCCTAATTGTATCCTTTCTTGTCACTCCAGACATCCACCTAAGCATTTTCATTTCTGCTACATTCACCCTTTTCTCATCAGAAAAGACCAATTAATCACTTTTCATTAGAGCAAGTACAATAATGCCATGACAAAAATAGCGCAATGCCTTTAATTTCATATTGCAGTAAATTAATAATATACTTCAATGTTTCTTATAAACAAAGTGCTGTCTAGCTCTATTGTCATAAGTTCTCATCAACTAAATTACATCTAGATATAGATGACAATCTATCACGAACAATGCGTTTTTATGAATTAGAATACTATCATGACAGCATAACAATTTTCATTATTAAATGTACTTCCATAACACGAATAACGCTGTAAGTTTCATTACCTAAATTACTCCATAACATTCGTAATATAACAAATTTTCATTAAAAGAAGTGGTTCCTAATATAACGTAATTGATTTTCACAGCTTAAAGAACGACCTTCTTAAATGAAGTATATTTCAAGTAATGGAAGAGCTTGACTCTTCTATCACTTGTGTACGCAACCCGTCAAAAATGACGGCTTAATATTTATATAGATATACACGCACACAGATTCAGCCCTTCACACCCGCTCCCCTTTTCCTATGTACAACATGGCAGTTTGGGGAATTTGTGGAAGACTGTGATTTCAGAGTGTACCTCAAGGGGTAACCCCTCTAAACAGGGTATGGCTACCCCCTCTCCCTCATATCCGAGGGACAAGGTGAGACCAAGTAGTTATAGGTCTGGCAATGACGCTGAGAGAGACCGGAAAGAAATATGCAATATATACTGTATATGTCAACAAACCGGTATATACTTTACTTGCTTTACTTTGATGGCTGCTTTTCCGGTCCCATACAGCAGGGGAACCCCATTCTCTACAGTATACATACATACATACATACATAAATATACATATATATATACATATATATATATATATATATATATATATATATATATATATATATATATATATATATATATATATATATACAGTAATATACAGTATATCTCCTACATACAGTATATGCATATACATATGGTATATACATATACACATACGGTGTATATATATATATATATATATATATATATATATATATATATATATATATATATATATATATATATATATATATAATCTTCATTACATAGAGATGATATCATAAGCGGGCTGCGCGCAACGAAACCAGCTTCTATAATGGTCCTTGGATACTAGAATATGCTATACTTCCCACTCCAAATGTCACTTCTACCCACCACAACAAGGCGACGGAGCAAGGAGGAATGTTCCTCAATCGAGACATCAAACGCTGAAATGTGTCATTTAATGGCCATGCCGACACCAAACACTCCGGAAAAAAAAAAAAAAAAAAAAAAAAAAAAAAAAAAAAAAAAACCTAAGTAGTTGGCTTTTCGCTTTGAAAGATGCCAGTGCAAATCAATTAACCAAGATTTAGTGACAATAAATCAGGTCCACAAGATAAAAAATAATCATGTTGGGAAAGATAACTGAGCACAAAAGCGTATGTGCTGAGACGGTTGGATTTACCGAACCACCTTGGTATGAATAATGCTAAAACTAATAAGCATTACCTTTTGTTATATTAAATTAACGGTCATATTATTCAATGAATTAAGCCTTTC
>NC_090737.1:18892182-18897182 GCF_036898095.1 Palaemon carinicauda
AAATTATAATTAGTTCTCCTTTTCGGATTCTTTCTTTCTTCTCCTGTTCTCCTTTCTGTCTCCCTATTCTTCCTGTATTTTCTGTCCGAACCCTTTCAAATAAATCAATTATTAGTCTTCAAGAATCTTGTTTTGCTTTTCATGACTGCCTTGTTGATTCCATTTGTCCTTTATTCCTTTTTGACAAGGTATTTTGGTTTTTCTTCACAGTTGCAGACTCAAAAAGTCTCGTAACTTTCACAAAAGCATTTTCTGCATCACACAAAATCTTGTTTCCCTTTTAATGGCCTCAGAGGCAAGTCGGTGATAAAAGCTTGAAAATTTGGACAGATGAATAAAATGATCCAAACGATCTTTTAACCTTTTCTAGCATTTATGCTCGAAATTTGAAGCCAATTTGGGAATGCATCGGTATTTCATATTTTTCCTCACAGAGACTAAGAATCTTTTGGAGCTCTGACAGGAAAGCATTCAACTTTCCTACTGATGATAAAAGACAACTTGGAGTAGAACCAGGAGTTGGGGGGGGTTTGAAGACTATTTCGGATTCTGGAGCCTGTTAGGGATTTCCATTCCGCCTTATTCTGCACAATCTTCATTTTTGGATCTTCAACATTATGGTCTTTACTTTCTCATTTAAAATTCACCCTATCTTAAACTGATCCACCAATTATAATTAGTTCAAATTTTCGGATTCTTTCTTTCTTCTCTCCCATTCTCCTTTCTGTCTCCCTCTTCTTCCTGTAATTTCTGTCCGAATCCTTTCAAATAAATCAATTATTAGTCTTCAAGATTACTGTTTTGATTTTCATGACTGCCATCCTAATTCCATTTATCTTTTATTCCTTTTTGACGAGGTATTTTGGTTTTTCTTCAAAAGCATTTCCTGCATCATACAAAATTTTGTTTCCTTTATAATGGCCTCAGAGGCAAGTCTGTGATAAGCGCTTGCAAATTTGGGCTGTCCAATGAAATGATCCAAACGATCTTTTAACCTTTTCTAACATTTCTGCTCGAAGAAAAATGACAATTTGAAGCCGATTTGGGAATGCATCGGTATCCATATTTCTCCTCACAGACTCTAATAATCTTTTGGAGCTCTGACAGGAAAGCAATCAACTTTCCTACTGGTGACGAAAGACAACTTATATTAAATAAATAATCATCCCTGTCGGCTACCACTGTCCCGATTCTCGACGCCTTTAGTAAGTTTGTTTTCCGGAGAACTTTCTTGAAACTTTGAGCACGAAATCTAAATTTCCCTAATTGAGCATACTGGAATTTAATATGGCGTTTAATGGATGCAAAGAATAACTTTGGAAGATACAAGAAATAGTAGCGAATGAAAAAAATTCTTGGAGAGAGAGAGAGAGAGAGAGAGAGAGAGAGAGAGAGAGAGAGAGAGAGAGAGAGGGAGAGAGAGAGAGAGAGAGAGAGAGAGAATCTGCAAAATGACCTAAGGGTCAAAGAGATTATATTGATATTCAGGAATTTAAGATAAAGAGATGTGCAAAGAATAACTTGAATATACAAGAAATTGTAAAGAATAAAAGAAATTCTTGAACTTGAGAGAGAGAGAGAGAGAGAGAGAGAGAGAGAGAGAGAGAGAGAGAATCTGCAAGATGACATAAGGGTCAAAGAGATTAAATTGATATTCAGGGATTTAAGATATAGAGATATGCAAAGAATAACAGGAATATGAAAGAAATTGCATTAAAAGAAAAATTCTTGAATACAGAGAGAGAGAGAGAGAGAGAGAGAGAGAGAGAGAGAGAGAGAGAGAGAGAGAGAGAGAGATCTACAAAACGAATAAATGGTAAATTAAATTAAATTGATATTCAAGAATTTAAGGCAAAGATATAGATCACTTCCAAACAATTAAATACGTATAAACAAATAGACTTTTCTTTGTTCACCAAAGATATGGCAGCGTTTGTACCAAATCCAAGTAAATAATATCTTATATGAAATCCTATTAATCTGAATTCATATACGTCTTTTAATTATATACGACATTTACTTTAACTTTATTACCGATCCTAAGAAAATATGTATTCCTATTTTATATTCATTAAGGTACGTCTCATTTAGTTTGTTATTTCCTTATTTCCTTTCCTCACTGGGCTATTTTTCCCTGTTGAAGCCCTTGGCCTTATGGCATCCTCTTTTCCAACTAGGGCTGCAGCTTTGCTAATAATAATAATAATAATAATAATAATAATAATAATAATAATAACAAAATCGGGAAGACTTTTCAAGTATATTCTCACAAAATACAAGTAAAACTTTTGGTACAAAATAGTAAAAAACTACGACGCGTTTCGAGGATAAGTCCTTCCTCGTCTTCAGGTAGAGAGTGAGGTGGATGCTGCAGTCGGGTGGTAATTATACCTAGGATCAGGGTTACAAGTGAAAGGGCTCGAATTTTCATTGGTTTTCATTGGTTGATCGGAGCTGGTATAGTATGGTGTCTGGTGTACGACGATCTCGGCCGGGATTGCCAGTCTATGACGTCATCGGGGGACCTGAATTTTGATTGGCTGAGGCACGCTCTGAGCCAGCCAGGCTGCTCTCCCGCTCAGAAAAGTGTCCCACGTGGCTGAGATCATTTCCTACTTCGGCGTCAAAATTCGGGGTATTTTCGTGGTTGGTAGTGTCTTCATTAGGTCCTCCTTGATGGGGGTTTCTTGATGTATCAATACGACGGCTTGATGGTAACAAAAACATCTCTTGGGTCGTATTAAGGGTGGGTTTATCTCGCTGTATCAGTAGAGCTTCTAGTATGCGTAGACGTCGACTATCTGGGGCGCTACCAATAATCTTGGTGTTACTGACAATATCAGCTCGACAAATAGGGGTGTTATGTCTTTGTAGGGCATGGTTCTTTATAGCCCATTGCTGTACGTGGCAAGAAATTCTCTTGGAAAGACGCATAGTTGTCATGCCAATATAATTCCCGGGACAACCACGGATAGGGCATTGATATGCATAGACAACATTCGTCTTCTTTAAGAAATCCTGCTCTGGGGGCGCCCGGTTATTCCTCATAATAAGGCTTTTCGTCTTGGCCGTTTGGTAATATATAATGAAGTCCAATTTCTGGGTGTCTTCAGTAGGGGATACATTATTCTTGATGATTTCTTTCATTGCCTTCTCGTCTTGCAGGTAATTCGGATGCATATGTCCTTTGTAAAATAGCTTGATGTTATTGTTACTGTCGATTCTCTCGGCGGAGTCGGGTTCGTACCACTCGTCTACTGCTTTCCTGACTTCCTTTTGGACGTGCTTATTGGAAAATCCATTATGACAAGTACTTGGGATATTCGGTCCAGTTCCTTGTGTGTGTCGCACCACGTGGAACAGTGCGACAGGGCCCTCCTGACGTAAGCCTTGATGGTAGAACTCTTATATCGGGTGGGGCACTCACTGTCTCCATTCAAGCACATGCCTAGGTTTGTGGGTTTGGTATACACTGTGGTCCAAAATCCATTCTCCGTCGAGGTGACTAGGACATCCAGGAACGGGAGGCGATTATCTTGGCTGTGTTCGAGGGTGAAACGGAGTACACTATGGTCCTCAAACATCCTCCTCAAAGTCTTGATTTCATCACTGGATGTTGCTTTCACGAAGGTATCGTCTATGTACCTAAAGTACAGAAAGGGGCATTCTACATGGGAGAAAACTCTCTTCTACAATTCCCATGTAAAAATTCGCGAATAGGACTCCCAGGGGTGAGCCCATCGCTACACCATCCTTCTGCAAGTAGGTATGCCCTCGATGGGTGGTAAAGGGGGCCCTCTTCGTACAGATGGCTAGGAGGGTCCGAAAGGCTGGTTCAGGGATGTTCAGAGATGGTGTAGAGTCGTCCCTATAGACCCTATCGGCGATAAGGTCTATGGTTTCGTCCACAGGCACGTTTGTGAATAAAGACTCTACATCCATCGATGCAATAACTCCATCACACGTAGAGTCCTTAATTTTATCCAGGAATTCGGTGGATGAAGCTACACAGTAACCATTTGGAATGTAGGGCGTCAGGATGGCATTCAGTCGTTTGGCAAGCTGGTAAGTCGGAGTAGGGCATTGACTTATAATAGGGCGTAGGGGGTTGCACTGCTTGTGGGTTTTCACGTGGCCATAAAGGTAGCCTGGCCAGAAATCCCCTGAAATAACTGGCAGGTGTATGGCATTGGTTGCTGCATTCACGGCCTCGATGGTTTTGTTAGCCTCTTTCTTGATTTCTTCGATAGGGTTTCTAGTGAGGCGCACAAATTTGGAGGAATCAGCCAGGATGTCGTCGAGTTTCTTGTGGTATTCCTCTGTGTCAATAAGCACAAAGGCAGCAGTCTTGTCAGCCCTACGAACAGTGACACCAGCAACCTGCTTAAGTTCCTTAGCAGCTGCCTTCATATCCTGGGTGACGATACCACTGGTGTAACGACCCCTCTCACTGAGGGGCTCAGCAAGAAGCAAGGGCTGGAGGGCATCAGTAGTCCGCGGGGTGCCACGATTTTGTGAGAATATACTTGAAAAGTCTTCCTGATTTTGTCATTTACCTGACTGATGAATTTTTCAAGTCTGCTGGCTGATTGCAGCGCTCTAGAGAAGAGAATTATCCGGAAAATAGAAAAATTGGATAAGAAAATAAACTGTGCCGATGCAGCCATTACTTTTAACTCAACCTGCCTAAAAGAGGGTCTCCTACCACAATAATAATAATAATAATAATAATAATAACAATAAAAATAATAATAATAAATGATAATGATAATAATAACAATAATAATGACAACAATAACGACAACAACAACCACAATAATAATAATAATAATAATAATAATAATAATAATAACAATAATAATAATAAATAATAATAATAATAATCAGATTAACTTAGAACATATTTCGGATTTCGTAACCAACTTATACATTGAATGAACTATCCACATAATTGTAACAATTGATAAAAGCCACTTTTATCCCAATTCCCTTCTGGGTTG